>NW_007579143.1:99995-187237 GCF_000690725.1 Stegastes partitus
TATTTAGTGATCTGTGATCACTTCTTTTCCAATTCATTTCTATGGGAGCCAGGGCTTTTTGGAGCCAGGACTAGCAGATGTAGTGATATTGCAGGTTTTTGACACTTCCGGATTGGCTTCATTTTTCGGAGCCGGTTGCTACGTCCATCTTTTATACAGTCTATGCTAAGGTCCAGATCTTAAATCATTGTTAATTATTGTTTTCCAGACTCTGTTTCAGGTCAATTTGTTGCTGCCTTCTAACGTAGCCACTGGTTTGTGGCAACGCCTTGTGTTCTGCTTGAGAGACATTTCTGAGACCACAAAGTGATGACAGACAGAGAGAGGAGCTGCATGTGACCTGAAGTAGTGCATTTAATTTATCAATAGTCCGTCATTAAAAACACTGGTACTGATAATCGGAAAAAAGCCAAATATTGGTCATGATAATCAGCCTGCCCCTATTTGAATCCCATAAAGTTGCCTCTCCGGTGGACACACTAACAGCAGCAGCCTCTACTTCATTACCTCAAACCATCAGTCAGCACGTTTGGCATTAAAACATCCTCAAATAAGCTTCCTGGACATATTCTCCTGTCAGAAAATCTGCTCCGACATCTGAGACGCTCCTGTATTCTAATAATCAGGACCAGTAATCTTGGGGCGAAAATGGAGGGTTTGATCATTTGATTAAAAAAGAGAGACTCGAGTATACTGGGGGCCATGAAGAGAAGGAGAGCTAATTAGAGCAGCGAGTCACCCCGATGGCCCATCGTCTCCTTTGTAATTTAGAGTCCAGACACATTCTGTGTGATAATGATGTCAGGTGAGAGAGAGAGCAAAGATAAATGTCACTCCGAGTCTTTCTTTCGGGTGAGTGACCATACAGTGTGAGGAGAAGCCCTTGTAATGTGTCCGATCATGTGCAGACGCCGTGATTAGGACAGAAATGCAGCTCGTATTGAATTCTTACTTTGTAGAGCATCGAACCATAAGCAATTCACTATATTTCAATGGAAGAAAACAACAGATCTATGCATGGATGTGTGTTTCGTACCCGACTGCGGCCTGGTGATGGCGCTCTCATACACAGGAATCCCTTCGCCCACGTTGTTGAAGGCCTTCAGCGTGATCACATAGTGCGAACTCGGGTCTGAGCGAGAGAGAGAGATGAAGATAAAAAGCAGAGGGGGACATGAGAGGAGAGAAGAGATGAATTGATGCAGCCATCTAATCAAGCCAAAACTCTCGAGACTCTCAACTCATAATTGCGATATTAGCAGAGAGAGTATTTGAATACAATCTCTCCTCTCACTGTGATTGTAATGAAGGCTTCAATTATGCCTATAGAGATATTTCTGCAACAGTTCCCTCCTCTGAATGTTTAAATCTCTGCATTTCCTGTGATTATTTTGAAACTCGCAACCCACTTCTAGACCCCCTTCCTGGTTCCTGCTTTGATTACCGCAGCAGGTCCATCAATTATGCCATTAATAAGAGCAGAGATTATTCAGCGTAAGTGACGAAGAAGGAGCAAAAAATACCTCTTACTATCTCGAGTTTTATTAAGAAACAATCTCGAAATTACCTCTGAATTAGTTTCTTAGAGGTTAAGGGGATGAAAAAAGGCACTCGAGCGAAATTAACGTTCGAGAAAAGAACATTTTAATGAGATGAAAGTTAATGCCGATGTTTCCTTTGGTTTAATGACAAGAAGTGCTAACATCACCAAAACCGGTTTGTTTTATTCAAATATTATGACCTTTAATTATTGTGTCCCCATTAGGCCAATCTGTGTAATTACCGGCTCAGGCTGCGGCGGAGGAGATCTCATTAATTTTCTAAATACTCACTGTGGGGTACAGATGAATTGCTTCACAGTCTTCGCATGTCTGTGCTCGTGTGTTTTAAACTTAGTGTATAAAGTGTCAAATCAGATACATCACAGTGAGATTTTTACCGTCTGAACACTAAAACCTGCCAGTGGGTTTAAAAGGCTTGTTGACTGTAAAAAGACTCGACAAACAAACCTCTGACATCCGCTACAAATAGGAGCTTATTTCGTCTGTCAGGATCACCTGCAGCTAAAGCTCACATGAAATATACAGTCGAGACATGTATCCGCGCACAGACAACTAGCACTGTCACTGTCTTACATGATTAGAGCAGCAAAACACACTTTGCTATGTTAGCGCTGTCCTTCACACGCTGCCTGTGAAATTAACATTTTTAGTCTGAGGTTGGCGTCAGCTCTGATATTAAGGGTTTTTGCATTTTCATCACATGTAGAGTGTAGAAGCAGCAGCTCTGTTCATTCAGGGTCTCCTCAAATGATAGAAAGTAATCAGACATGAAAGTTTATGTTCTCATCTGTGAAATCTGAAGATCTTGTTTAACCCTCTGAACCCCAAAACTGTGCATCTTTAAAAAAACAAAACAAAAATGGCCACAGTTTTTAGAGCCAGAAACTGTAGAAACAGAAAGAATTGTAGGATTTTCAACCTTCCGACGGTTCTTGAACTACTCATGGCTGATGTTCTGTCAGAAAATGTCATCAAAATCACTGATAATAAACTGTTTGCTCCAACTTAATTCTGTAAAAAATTAAAGAGTCTGTGTTCCTGATTGCAACTGTGAAGCCATGAGGGACAAAAATTTGGTTAACTTGCAGGTTGTGTTTAGAAAGCAGAGAGGGGACGAGTACGGAAATTAAAAATGAATAACTATACAGAGGCAGCATTTTCCCCAGTATTGGTAACACATTGGAGCACTTGGAAAAAATGCTGTTCATGTTGATTCCATGTTTTTTTTAAAACTTCACCAAATCTAACTTGAAATCATAATATTGCTCCAAATTCAGAAAACATTTGACGTCTTGTTTAAAAATCTGTCAAAAATAATCTGTTCACTCGAACCAGATTCTGTAAAAAAAAAAAAACAAATAACCCTGCACTCCTTTCCTTTACTGTGAAGCCACTAATGAAGACAAGAACAGAAACAACATGTACGCAGTAAAATATGCACATTGTGTAGAGTCACCATTTTCCCCAGTGTTAGTTAAACAAATCATCAGATGAATTCAACTTTCCTTTTTTTTTTCATCATTTATGGCATTATAACTCTATAACTGTGCACAGAAGACATCTCTGAGTTCTCTCTACTTCTAGTAATGGTTGTGCTGTTTCCATAGAGGTGCAGGACTTCATGCTGCAGTGAAAAATGAACCCACAGTGAATTAAAATGTGACATCAGTGAAAATCCTCCTCAAAGCTGCTTCAGAGGTGTTGACACAAATATGTATTTTAAAATGGTAACATTCACTGTAGGACAAAAACACAAGAGTCCCACATCTCATATCAATATCTGATCAGCAGTATTTGACAGATCTAAAGTATTTTTGTGGCCAACAAAAACACACACAATCAACACGTGAGTAAACTTGGAGCAGACCAAACAGAAGGAACCGGTGCAGAATGGTCTTACTGAGGTTCTCGATGGTGTAGTAGCGCTGCTTGTAGTCCACCTTGATGGTCTGAGCGTGGGGGCTGCCGATGCCGTAGCCGATGGAGTAACCTCGGACCACGATGTCCTGGTTCTCAGGCGGCGTCCAGCTCACCACGATGCTGTTGACCAGCGGCCGGACGTGCAGAGAGCTGGGCTGGTCCGGCACGCGGGATTCTGGGGAGGGAAACGGGGGGAAAACCTATTAAAAATCTGGTGACAAAACTACTCAGTGGCAAGATTTAGTTGACTCAGGTGTGTCTTACCGTCCAGGTCACTCTCAAACGTTTCCACTGTGATCCACTCGGTGGCCGGTCCGGTGCCGTTCACCGTCATGGCCGACACCCGGAAGGAGTACTCGGTTCCTCGCTCCAGAGCTGCACAGCAAACACGAGCAGAGCATTTAAACAGAGCCGAGGCTGAACTGAACTCTAAGCTGCAGTAAAAAAACAAAAAAAAACTCCTTCATTAAAACTTCTCCCACTTTCTCCGGCCTGATTTTATCTTACAATTTACCGGCGCTCTCCACTCAGCCGGTCAATTGGACTTTCTGGTGGCAGTAAATATTTTGAAAGCACAAATATTTTAAACAGATGCCCGATACTTCTCAGCACAGTTTAAGGAGAAAATCCATACGCCTGTCGAGGGAAGGATCAAGTGAATGTTGCTGAGGCGCAGTTAACTTTCTTCTCCACTCTAGTGATTGAGATTTACTTTTCACCTGTGCATAATAAACTCTGGTGGGTAGAAAAACATTTGCCATTTGGAAGAGTTAGAGTAAAACATTAAGGGGGCTTAAAAAAAATAAATAAAAAAAAATGTTGGAGTCCAGATTCATTCATATTTTAAAGCTCCTTCAGAAAGAGCTGTATCACCGCTGGGTGCCGGCTTTGGTATTCAGAGAAGAGGGGGAACGCCTGCTGACAAATGATGCGTTGCTGTATTAATTTGCTGTAAAATTTTTCATCATCGTCACATTGTCCCATTTGCACGCTACATGCAAATTTCGGTCGTCTTTTTCTCCGCGTAGCCACTATTCTGGGCCGCCCTTGGGGGGTATCTTCTGAAGACTGCCTAACCATCCGTGCCTGCGAGGCTACAACATCTCCTTCTAAACGCTTTTGAACCAACAAACACCCCTCTGTTTCACCCCCTAGAATGTTCCCCAAAATCAACTTTTAAGTGTATATTCTCTTTGATGCAGCGCGCAGCGTGAGGCCGGGCCACTTGAAAGTTGCTGAGACATCTAATAATAATCACCATTGCTCTGTCTCTCTGGTGATACTCTGCATATTCTGGTGGCGGCGGTGGGCAACGTCGGCGTACAGTAAGGCGCGCAGCTCCGTTTTTCTGAAGCGTTTAGACAGAAAATCCGATAAACAGACTGATTTCAAACAACAACTCAGTCACGTCTCGAGTCTCAAGATCAAGATTTTAAATATTGCAGCGTGTCAGACACGGCTGACAGTATCTGAGATGCATCCAGCAGAGATAAGATGGAGTCTGATAGCATGAAAGTTTTAACGCAGCACTGATCTGAAGCATCAAAAGGAGAACAAAAATCCTTATGTTCTCCAAGAACAAAAAACAAGAGTTCTCTGTGGATCCATCATTTTTTAAATTAGGATCAACAAGCGCATCAGAATCTATGTGTGTAAAAGAAGAGTTGGAGACCATCTATTGACTTTACAGCTGAGACAACAAGCAAAGAAAGACATTATTTTACTAGATACTTCAAACGAGTCATGATTTTAGTGGGAATAGTCATTTTAAAACCCTAAAAAAACCCCTAAAAATTATTGTAATTTTTTGCTGCAATTTGCACCGAACATGTTCTGGATGATATAACTTGTGTTTGCATCTGTGCAGCACCACAACGCTTCACTTATGATGGTTTGTTGTGACACATTTTATCAACCGACTGCAGCTCCCGTGTCTCGGATGTTGCACTTTAATTGCAATTTCAATAATATTTTGATTAATTGCTTAGCCCTAATTGACTTGAATACAATACTGCGGGTAACAAACTGTCTGTTTGAGTCAAGAGCTCAAATCAGTCACAGTGATGTCAGTGTTTTTATGGACGTATCCATCTTCTACATCCAGACACACCCTCCTCTAGTACAATGTAAGCAGCAGTTTCGACTCATCACGACTACGGTCTCTTGTTAATCTGACAGCATCCGAACATGTCGGCTCTGTGTCTGAATGAGGCTCACTTCTCTGTAACAGTCACGATGACAGTTGTCGTACGAACATTTCACTTTGAACGTTACAAAAGTCTGAACTGCGTTAGTAGTACGCAGACGATGCAATTTGAGCTGTTTGAAGGAAACATTGTAGCAGTTTACTGAACATCTGGATCCATACGAGCGTCTCCAAAGGCAGGATTTTTATGCAGCGAGCATTCATACACACAAAACAACAGCAGTATCCTCATCGTAGTTGTTCATATTTGTCAGGATCAAGTCACACTGTGAACTTCTCTTCAGTCACACACAGAGTCACGGTTTATCAGCTGTAGCTGGTGGATGTCGACTTTGTCCTGTGTGTATTTGTGCATTATAATCCATCAATAAACAAATATCCCCATCACCACCACCTTCCTGGCCATGTCTGAATGAAAGGAAGGTTAAAAGTGGTCGACTGTATGTCTGAACGATAGAATGACGTCGCTTTATCAGACAGATGAAGCAGTTTGTGGTAATAATTTCAAGAAAAACCTCAAGATGTACATGCTTTCCATGGCTTTTGGCTGCTCTTGATGGTCTTAATAGTTCAGATTTATGTGTATTTTAGAACTTGATCTTACAAGTTGCTATTGATTGAGTACTCTATACTATTTTACTCTGTTTGCTAATTGATTTTACAAGATTTATTCTCTATTATATGTTTATATTGTCTGTCTGCACATATTTCTCTTGCTGTCGATCTGTGAACACGTGCAGCACTTTGGTTTAGAAATAAATTAGATTTCATGTAACGTATCCCATATCTGAAAAGTGCATATGTTTCCCTGTTCAGCGCTTCATTACGCTTATATAATGGGCAAGAATTAAAACGCTCTCTTTCTCTCCACGTCTCTTCTCTGTTGCTTGTCTTTCTGCATTTGTCCACGCAGTGACAACATTTCTTTTCGTAGCTGTGGGCTGTATATAATTAAAGTGTTTTTCTGTTCTGTTTAGGAGGAATCAGGTTTGAAAATCCATCCATCAAACCAGCGTGTACTCACACAGAGGTGTGGGAGGCCTGTTTCCAGCCAGTACTGGGTGAGGGGACTCATTTCTAGAGTTTATCACAGAGAGTGGAAGTTTCTCCACAGATAAAACCAAATATAAGCAGGAAAAGAGAAATCTGAGATGATGACTGGAGATAGATTTGAAATGATAGTACAATAATTTCTCAGATGGATTTAGACTTCATTAATCGATCTGAATTGTTCAGCTACATATACGTATTAGATAAAGGACAGACTACTTTCAATCAAGTAAATGAATTTCTTCTGTCACCTCTGAACATGTCAACCTGCAGGATGGACTCTCTGTTGCCAGGGAGGCATGTTATCTTTTTAAGCACTGATCTGACAACTTAAAGGTCAAAAAGGTATCCGTGTTAAATGGGATAATTTGGTTGAAAAGTCATCTTTCCAAAATTTCTAATTGACTTTAGAAAACATAAAACAGAACAAATCCGCAGACTATTGCAGACAGTAGAAGACTACCCACAGATAAAACCAAATGTAAGCAGGAAAGGAGAAATTTGAGGTGCTGATTGGAGATAGATTTGAAATTCTAAGATTAATTATGGTAATTTCTCAGCTGGATCTCGACCTGATTATTAGATTTGACCTACACACATCCATGAACAAATGCACCACCTTCATGCAAACTTGCAGGAGATCATTGAAAAGTCTTATTATTACAGTCAAACCAGCTGCAGAGTTGTTGTTTTTTTTCTTTACCATCGATGAGCTTGTAAAGCTGGGTGCCTCCGATGGTATCAGCCGTCTCACTCCTCCTGGATCCTTTCCGGTATCGGATCTTGTAGCCGGTGATCTCCCCGTTCTGGCCGCTCAGGGGTGGAGGCTGCCACCGAAGCATGATGCTCTGAGGGGGAGAGAAAGACGACATAAAAAGTCTTGTTTGGCACCTGAAGAACCGTCTGTTCTTGGGCCTGCAGCTGTAAAGGTGACCTCACGGTTTAGCGGGTAGCATCGCACCTTGTCACACACCTTGGCAGAGGCCCGAGTGTTAACGTAGCTCTGCAGGTTCACCACTCAGCCCGCCAGAAACTCCGCCTCGCAAAAACAAACTCCCTTCCGAGCCCAAATTGACGCAATAGGTGGAAATAAACATGAATAATAGAAGGAGGCGCCCTGATGATAGAGATGTGTGTGTGTGTGTGTGTGTGTGTGTGGTCAAGTGAAGCCTGCGGAGATGAGATGAACGCAGGACTTTAGCTGCGCCGTGGTGGGATGTATGCGTGGCAGGAGGTCAGTGGGAGGCGGCTCAGCGTGGGAGAAGAGTTAATTAACGCTTCCCCGCCGTCACACCGACGCACAAAAGCCCCGAAAACATGTACAGGCCACAAGCGTGCTCCTCCCCAGCCGAGTCCGGGGAGACTGCACAAATTAAATCTGTGTGTTCAATTATTTTCATTTTTTTTCTTACACTATCGGCACACCGACTCGTTATGTCTGTTGCTTTTCTCCTCCTAATCATGAAAAAAACCCCATTTAATTGACTTCTGTAGAATCACAGGGGAAGGTGGGGAGGCAGATGCCAAAAGGAAAAGGGGCGAAGTGAGATCACAAAAACATGATTGTCAGATTGCCTTGCAGGTAAAAGATGTGAGGTTCTGCTCGACAAGACTCGAAGAGGAGACGGAATATGAAATGAATGTTAATTACTTTTTTTTTTCTCCACCCCCCTCAGTTCCATTCGGCGGAGTGTATTGAACAGCTAATTGCATAAATGCTTTGTATCTTTATATTTGTACCGGAATTATTGCCTTAATGACTGTTTACATTCAGAACTAAACACAATGACAACAAAGAGAGAAATTAGAAGAATAATTTCAATAGTGTTGAGGAATAAAGGACGCCAGATGTTGGTTTTAATTCGGTCGGTCTGAGTGCTGGGGGGGACAGCTGCATGTACACTATCCATTCAGAAGACAATTCCTGATTTCCACAGAGCGAGGCCTCTTTCATTTTACTCTTAAAATTAGCATGAGAGTTTTTTTTTTCTCCTCTCCACAAATCTCGGCTGAGTATCCCTCAGCATGGGTGGCCGGCTCTTACTCAAGCTGGGAGTGTGCGATAGGATTGTCTGTCAGTTTTTTCCCCTCACTTGGGCTCTGCATCGACCAGCAAAGAGCTATAAGTGCCGGCCGCCGTTTCTGTAGTCAATGCACGCACCCTGAGGTTTCTCCTATCTTCAGCTTTGCTTCTTCTTTTTTTTTTTTTCCTTTGCATTTGCTGTCTCACATGTCATAAGTGAGAAACATCTTCTGTAAAATTTAATCCATCGCCGGGTGGAAATATACAATAAATAGGCCTACAGCTCTGTGTTTGAAGATCAAATGGCTGCAGCGATAGGCAGTCGAGACACGTTTGCCGTTTTAATCAGGAGTTTGTTGTGAAGCCAGCAGCCACGGCGGCGGCCTTATCTAATCACAGGTGTCACGCAAGTATGTTTAACGAATAAATCGGATTTAACAATGAAACTTAAAGAGACACCAGGAGTTGTTGCCCGCGCTGTAAGAAATTTCATTCAGCTATCTCTGATCCAAAGAGAAATCCAATCTAGATAAAGGGGAGGCCACTTTCACACAATAAATGAATTTATTCTGTCACCTCTGAACATGTTAACCAGCAGGACGGCGGAGAATCTTTTAAAGCACTGGTTGGACAACTTGAAGGTCAAAAAGTATCCGTGATAATTGAGATACTTTGATTGAGACGTGATCTGTCCAGAATTTTTAGTATATTTTTAAAAAGTAAACAGAACAAGTGTTAAAACACAGCGAAAAATTAACCCTCCGAACCCCAAAAGCTGCTGTTAGGTTTGTTGTTTTTGTTGCCGAAATAACTCCATTTATCAGAGCAAGAAACTGTACAAACAGAAAGAACCATCAGATTTTCAACTTCATGACTAATCGCATGTAACTCTCTGTTTCGTTGGGAGAAGCAACCAAATCTGAGTTTAAAATCGCGATATTTCATTGATATCAGAAGAATTCTGCTTAAGTAATTAACATTTTTGCTAAAAAATATAACAACAAAATTCTGCAAATCTGTGAATCCAATGAATGACTCACCAGTAAGCAGCAGCCTCATAATGAGCTCGGCTGAACTGCAGGCAGTGTTTAGATAGAACAAAAATTTAAAATGTAAAATATTTATAGTATGGAGAGTTTTTTCAGAGTGTTGGTAAAACCTCTGGGCACTTAGAAAGATGTTTTATGTGTTGATTCCAGGTTTTTTAAGTTTTTGTAAAATAAATATTTAAAGAAATTCCACTTTTTTGGTTGTTTTTTAACCACTTAAGGCATTCTAACTGTTTCATACTCCACAGTGGATACTTGTTAGTTCTCTCTACTTCCACTCATGTTTGTGCCGTTTCCATAGAGGTGCAGGACTTCATATTGCAGTAAAAAATGAGCCCACGGTGAGTAAAAACGTAACAGGAGCAAAAACCAGAAACCGAATGAGGTTCGGAGGGTTAAAGGCCAAAACATATGTAGAGAGTAGACAGTGTGTTTGTGATAATCTGGCTGAAAAGTGATCCTGTTTCAATTTTAAATGAGTGTTTTAATGTGAAACAGAGCACATGTTGAAACACACTTGCACGTAACTTGACATCTACAAAAAAATTTCCCTTTTTGAAGCAGATTCAAGCTGATTTCCAGCATCTGCAGTTCTTCTGACCTGAAGCTGACTCCTACCTGAGAGCGCATTTAAGTCCCAGGCTAATATTTTTCTCTTCTCCATTTAGATTTGAGCTGCAGACGTCTATGCCAGGTTCTGTACAGATGGAGTGATATTGAGGATAAAACCTTCTGACAGGCGAGTCTCCTGCCGATGAGGAGATCGATGAGGGTTCACACACCCTCTTAACCAGCTGAGGCTTCAGGCTTCTGACGCAGCTAATCACAGCGAGCAGCAGCGGCGCTCCGGCCTGCAGGCTACGTATCTGTTTAACTGTTTCTGTGTGGATCTGGTGAAGCAACTGCACACACCAAACGCTCCAGCTACGGCTAGTTTAGGTGCTTTTATTGTTGTTGTGTGCAGCAGTTCTGCATTCGAGGAAGCTTGTGCAACAAATGTCAGAGCTTTTTAGTCTTCAGTGTCTGTGTTTTTATATAACAGTCAAGTATATTTACAAGAGAAAAATCCACAGAAGTCTTCAGGAATTGTTATCAGTTGGGAAAGATGGAATTACTCTTACATGTAAACTGGTTTTGAACATGTTTTATGCTGTCCGGAGACAAAAACAACAAAATATCAGTGCTAAATGTATCAGAGTTAAATGTTCGCTATTCAAAAAAGGTGTTTCCATCTCCAGTAAAGAGGATTAACTCTCAGCTTCTTCCAAAACGTCAAAACTTTTTTGCAATATTTGGTGAGTTTTTAAAACATTTTTAGCTGCTTTTATCAACTTTTTCTAACACGAATACTTCAAAATGCGAATATTAAGGAAACACTGTTTGTAAAGCAACAGAAGAATCCCAAACAGTCTCTGAACTGCAGCATCCTGTTCAGTCAACAAACTCACCTTTGAGTTCTGGACCTCCAGGGTCAGGTTCTGAGGCGGAGCGCTCGGTACTGCGAAGACAAAAACAGACAGAAATCTAAGTTACGGTAAAACTAAAACCTTTAGTTTCGATCAATGGAAACTTTTCCAGCTAGAAATGTCAAACATTCTTTTATTTCAGCTTCTAAATTCAACATATTTGCAGTTTTTCTTTGTGCCTTATGTCACAATAAACAGAGAATTTTAGGTTTTAAACTGATATCATTCTGTAGTGAGCTATGGAACATTGGTGGAACATTTAATGGACCAAATGATTGAGTGAACAAATAGTGACAAGAATCAGACATTGACTCTTCACATGACATTAACAGACATCTTTTAAACAGGATTATTTTTATCCTTTGGCACATTTCAAGTATTTTTTTTTACATTACATACTGTGTAACTTTGCACAGTCTCAGGCGATTAAGTTACACATTTCTGCACACTGGATGTATTTCTCTCACTATTTATGGCTTATAATCCCTTGATTACACTTGCTTCTTATTTTTCCTCTAACACTTTCTGTCTACTAATTTGAAACACTTTTTGAATCCAGATGTCAGTGATTTCTGTTACGCACTAAAACATAAAGTCACGTTTGGCTTAATTGACAGCAGTAATTAAGATTGTGACTAACAATGTGGCCATGCTGGATGTACGTTTCCAATATTCATTCCTAACATATTACACACAGTTAGTTGAAATGAAACATGTGTTTAGTTCTGAAAAGGAGTTTTGGTAAAATTGAAAAACTGACCATCAGACAGCGTGCGAACGGTGACGTCCTCAGTAGAAACTCCTGGACCGTGTTTGTTGTTGGCCACCACACGGAAACTGTACTCGGTGTTCTTCTTCAGCCCCGTCATGGTGTAGGACTGACCGTCAATGTCGACGTCCTGACAGAGAGAGACGTAAAGGGTCAGACAAGCTCTTAAAATCTAAAACAGCCCTGAAAATACAACTCGTGCATTAAAATATCTGTTTGAGAAAGCATGATGTTGATCATTTATCAGAACCAGAAACTGTAAAAACAGAAACAACTGATGGATTTTCAACTTTTCAGCATTTCTTGAACTATACATTCCATGGCTGTCAAAATAGAACCAAATCTAAGCTTTAAGGGAAAAAGATTCTACATGTCTCATTTAGAAATTTGTCAAAAATAAACTGCTTGCATGATCAAGATTATTTAAAAAACAAAAAATTCTGTGCTCCTCGGTGCAGAAGAGACGTCATTGTTGTCTCGGCTGAGATCAACAGTCACATGACAAAAATTCACTCAACTTTTTCCGGTGAGCTGGGTTGAACTGCAGGCAGTGTTTACACAAACCAAGGATGGAAGCAAATAAAACTTATAAATAGTTAAATATCTATAGTGTGTAGCGTCACCACTTTTTTTCAGTATTGTTAACACCTGTGGGTACATTTTGATTCAAGTTTTATTGTTAATTATTTAATTAAATTAAGAAATACAACAAAATAAATAAAACAAATAAAAAATAGTCAAATACGTTTAACTTCGCTTCTGTTTTTATCTTCTTCTTTTTTTTTTTTCTTTTTAATGATTTATGGCATTATAATTTGGCTACATTGCACAAAAAATATATTTGGGTTCTGCCCACTTCTAGCCGTGGCTGTTCTGTTTCCATAGAGGTACAGGACTTGATATTACAGTAAAGAATGAGCCCACAGTGAGTAAAAATGTGAGCCCTGAGCCAGAAACTGTCTGGAGTTCAGATGATTCACAAAGTCAAGATAAAAATTGATGGAAAAAAAGTAAATATTTTCTTTTTGCAATGATTACCTGCAGAAGAAGACGTTTACAGTACTTCACCACTGACAGCACGTTGATAAATGCTGCTTAAAGTGTAATTTTAGCATTAAAGTTTAATTCTGGCACAACTACGCAGTAAATGAGACGTTTCCAACGGCTATGAGCGACAAAACGTGACGCCTGCTTTCATCATTCCATCACACTAACATTTCTGTTTGTAATTTGGCGTAAAAATGTCATCTTCCGCCGAGACACAAATCATGTCGTGTGTGATTATGACTTTTTGGTTTACAAATTGGGCACGCTGGCACACACCCAATTACTTCAAGCTTATTTGCATTCAACTCTTTGCTCATGACATTTTGAGCAAAAAGAGAGAGAGAGGAAAAAAAAAAGGAGGAGACTTTGAGGAAATCAAATCTTCCACAGCGGTCCAATCACAACCTCTGAACCCGGGTCAGGTGACCACATCGCCCCCCGACGACGCATCACACGTTGCCCCCGACTTCCTCCTGCCCTTTCATATTTCAGCGCTGCGTCTTTCCAACTTCATCTCTCTCGTTAACCACCAACCTCTAGTTTTTTCTTATTTTTTTATTCTTTCTTTCTTTTCACTCCTTTTCTTCATCTCCTGCCTTTTTCACCTCATCTCTGGCTCTGTTCTCCGGGGAGCTGAGGCATCATTACTCAGTGCAGCGGCTGACGTTTCATCCATTATCATATTAAAGGCTTTTTAATGCCTCACTGGCTCGCACACTTCTACTGCTGGGGTTGACTCAATATCTAAGCAGCTAGATTCCACTCCTGCGACAGAATTAGTCCTGCTGAGGAGAACTGACTGGATCATATCTGCTTTCTTTTGGCACAATGTTTTTGTGAGACGATTAATCAAGAATGTGGCCCAAAAAAAAGAAGAGAGAAGCATCACAAAAAGTCTTGGCAAATGATTAGGAATCCCTTACCTAATCACAATTTACATTAGAAAGTGTGCCGTCATATTCGTTCTGTCTAATGAGGCCTGCAAAATCAGGCGTCAGCTACATGCAGCACTTGTGGTGAAGTGAGACAACATCACGAGCTGCATGTTTCTGCTTCACCCTGTAACGCCAAGTGTATCACATTTGACATGTGAGTTTTTGAGACCTCGACATCATCAGTGTGGTGTTTTTTTGTCATGAAAAACTTGATGTACACAATCAGATGCTTGTAGTGCACCGATAATCCACCATAGATCCTAATTCATGCACCAAAAGTGCCAGATGTAGCAAAAATGATACAAATTAAAACTCATATATGCAAATTGATATTTAATTTTTTAAGTAGTCAGAAGGTTCAATAAACACTCCAGTTAAAAAAAAAAACTTGAATTTTCTGACAATTATTTCATTTGTTCAAGCTTTCAAGCAGAGTTTAATTTATTTTAGGTGAGTTAAAATATACAAGAAAATACTGTAAACAAGAATGTTTGATGGCTGTGTCCGTCTTAACTTTTGGTATTTTAAGATTTCCCCTGATTTATTTGTTAACTCCATTTCTCTGGACAGTTTGATTTGATTTTCATCCAAGTTAATGTATTCACTCCAAGTTTTTTATTTTATTTTTTAATTAGCTTTTAAATCTGTTGCACTTTGTGGGGGAAATTGCTTTTTCTTTCTTTAAATACCTGAAAATGTTTTATATTTCTCCTAACTATTAGTTTTCAATTCTATCCAAGTTAATGTGTATTTACTTCAATTTTTTCTTTTTTGTTTATTTTTTTAATGAATTAATTGAATCAACCGACAACTATTAAAGAAGCAAAAAAAGAAAAGCAGAGTCAAATTTACATAACGGGAAATAAAACATACAAGAAAAAACTCTAAAACAAGAATGTGTGATCGCCAGGTCCGTATGAACAAATGCAACACTAAAAATGCACATGATGGAAAAAAAAACTCCATTTCCATGCACAACAGAACTAAAAATGCATCAAAGTCAATGAACTAACTGTAAGCAACACCAAAAACCGTAACACGTAGGGACGGCAAATGATTTTTATTACGTAAAACACAAAAAAATCACTCATATTTCTTTTAACTAGGAAGTTGCAACTCCACCCAGAGAAAAGTGAAAGAAAGACAAAAAAGTAGGAGAGAAGGACATGTGGAAAAAAGCAATGACCGCAATCCGAACCCATGAACGAAAAAAAAAAAAAGCAGCCCTAAACATGACACACCAGCAAAACCAGGAGAGCTATACCACCGCCCCAAAACTCACACGCGTTCCCGCAATCCTGATGAACAAATGCACCACGAAAAAGAAAAACAAAAGAAAAAAAAAAAAAAAAAAAACTCCCTACAGAACAAAAAAATATTTAAAATGCTCTTAACCATTTGTTTTCAGCACCATCCAGCTTAACGTGTATTTACGTCAAGTTTTTTTTTTTTATTATTATTTAGTTCATAAATCTGTTGCTCTTTATGAAGCACTTTGCAACTAAAGATGCAGACTGTCAAAGGAAAACGCCCCGTTTCATTCGTTACATACCTGGAAGCCTTCTGTATCGTATCTAAAGGCATGAGTGTTCACAGTTCAGCAGACTCCATCCTACCTGTTCGTTGCCGACGCTTTTGTCCGTGTAGTACAGTTTGTAGGTGAGGATTTCTCCGTTGCCAGTGAGCGGTTTGTCCCAGCTCAGAGAAACGGCGGTCGGTGAGTTGGACACTGCCTGCAGGTTGGGAGCCGGGCCGGGCACTTGGACTGGAGAAAAAATACAACATAAGTTCGACAATTTTGTTGAGTCATGTTGAAGCTTCTCCACTTTCACACATTTCGTTGCATCTGGAGCTCAGTTTAGCAGTGAGTGGAGCCGTGACCACCAGGCGGCTCTGTTGATACTGGACCGTCCCCTCCAGACTGGGCTGCCGGCCATGTTGGTTTTCTTGCTATTCCCATGACAAACCCACTGAAGGTGCGCCTCAACAAAAGCATCAATGTGCAGCGTTTGCCTCCAGCTTGTGTGTCGCAGCCAGTTCTTTGTACTGCACCTGGTCAGTCGAGACTGAGTGCATTTATTGTCGGTTTATTGGCTTTACGCTGTGTTGTTATACTGTGTTCATTTTGTACTGAAGATTAACCTTAACCCTCTGAATCCATTGCAGTTCCTGGGTGGTTCTTTTTTCATTTTTTGCTGCTGTTACATTTTTACTCACTGTGGGATCATTTTTCACTGCAATATAAAGTCCTGCACCTCAGTGGAAACAGAACAACCATGACTAGAAGGAGAGGGAACTCAAACATGTCTACTGTGCAGGAGAAAAAAAGTGATAATAACAAAAAACTGTTCCACATACTATACTTACTGAACTGTCTACATTTTTACAAACTTGTTTTTTTCACACTACTCTGCACATCGGCTATAGAATGATGCTTCACTGTGCTGAATATATCTTCCGACAACTTGCTACTTTCTATACTGTTTTCAAGTCATGCATTTTCCTCTTAGTTTCTCTATTTTGTTTCTATACGCTCTTTCCTGCCTACAGTTCAGCCGAATACTCCCTAAATTTTTGTTGACTGAGTTAGTTTTGGTATCTTGGTTGCACTGAGAATGGTATTTTTGTTATCAGTTTTTTACAGGAGGTTTTTAGCTACATATTTATTTGTTTCTGTTCTTGTCTCCTAACTAGTCTGTGCAAACACAGCCTGCAGTTCAGCTGAAATGTCCCTCAATCTTTGTCCTAAGACTGTTGGTTGCAGCCGAGTTACCAACGGCTTCATGGTTGCGTGGATGACTGCAGAATTTTTGCTCTTATACACAATCTAATTAGTGAGAGCAGTTTATTTTTTGGCAAATGTTTAAATGACACATATAGGACAACTAAATGAAATATCAAGCTTAGTTTTGGTGGTTTGTGACGTAGCAGGATATTGCAGATGAGTGTCGGAGAGTTAAAAATCTGACAATTGATTCTGTTTTTCCAGTTTCTGTCTCTGATAAATGAAGCAATTCTGGCATTTTGTTTTGCCTTTAACACCCAGCAGCGAGTTTTGGGGTTTAGAGGGTTAAATAAGATGTGAAAGCTGACAAAACTTAACAAATGAGACCATAAACATACTGCAAACATGTCTGATCGCTTTCTACTCCATGAGATTGGGAGACTTTTGGATAAACAGAGCTGCTGTTTCTACACTCTTCATGTGAAATAACAGTGAAAACCTCTAAAAATCAGAGCTGACACCAGCCTCAAACTAAATATTTAATTTCGTATGCGACCTGTGACAGACGGCACCAACATTTAAAGTAATAATCTGCGAGCGCGCTACATACAGAATGCTCTAATTTTATGGACGGTGACATTGCCAGTTGTCTGACACAGATAAACGTCTGCACCATATACATCTTGTAAGCTTTAGCTGCAGGTGTCCCTGACAGACGAAATAAGCTCCCATTTGTCAGCCGACGTCAGAGGTGTGTGTGCAGGTACAGGTGCATTAAGCCAGTCTCTGAGGATGCAGGGCAGCGCTGTGTGCACACGCCTGGCACTCGGATGCAGGTCAACAGTTTAAGCTCCAACCCGTAGCATGCTCCTACACTAAAGGTGCACACACGACGACAGAGATGGACTGCACAGGTACAGGCCGCCCTCGCCGCTTTCCCCCCCTGTGGGTGGCTGGGCTCCTGCTGGCAGACATTAAGGTGTAACGTGTGTGTGCTTTTTCTTTGTGTGTTGATCTGTCCGCCCTCCAACCAAGGACACAGGTAGAGGAAAAAAAAAACAGCGGCTGACCTACAAAGCGACAGTGACTGAGCAGCAGGAAGAGAGGGATGTCCACCGTCTCACAGGGAAATCCCCTTCACAGCACTTTCGAATATGAAGCCGAGTGATTCGGAGGCTTACAAAAAAACCCAAACACAAAGGGAAGGAGAGCCACTTTGTCCCCTCTTATGTGTCCTCCAGTCAAAACATGCTAATGAGCTTCTTCTGTAGCACCTCTGTGCGGGCCGGCGCTGGAATCTGGAATACTAATTTCAGACATTCCTCGCTCGCTTTTACTCGGCTGGCACGGTTTAAAGCAAAGCACACTGAGGGCTTATAGTAAATGTTGGGGAGTAAACAAGAAGTGGCTTATAAGAAGAAGAAAACGTTCCTCTGGTGTGCTGTTGGGTGGTCTCCCTTAATGCACATCACCAAACAGCCTCCCTGTGTGCGCGGAGGGGCGACGGGGTGCCTCTGTTTGAAGCGAGCGTATGCCGTACGTGAGGGAATATTTGTTTGCATGAATGTTTATTTGTGTGCTGCTTTAGAGTGCATCCTGTTTGCCTCAGTGTGCCAGCGCGAGCGTGTTTCCAACAAGCCGGCTGGAGTTTCGCCTTTATGTTTATGCTCCCTGTTTACTGAGCACACATAAATGAGCGCTTGTGTGCGTGCGTTACCTTCAGCCTGGGTGGCCACTTTGAGCGCTGCGGAGCTCTCGCCCGGCCCGTTGCTGTTGTGGGCCACGACCCTGAAGCGATATTTGGTGTCTGGCATCAGGTTCTGGATGGTGACCTGCATCTCGCCTGGACGGCTGGTGTTCACCACTCGCTCCCTGGTGTGGACGCACAGAGACAAGTGCAGAACATTTAACGATTTCACTGTGTTCTATTTGCCAAAAAGGCTTGTAAGAATCAAATGAAATGAATGTTTTGAGTGCTTTAATTGTTGGTTACCTAAAGTCCCTCGCTGCTTGTTGACTAAACACATAAAAACTCATCTCTGTGTATCAAAGCTTCATATTTAGAGGCTTATTTCCATGAAAATAATCCCTTCCTGGATTGAAATGGCTTAAATGGAACTCTTTACACTGTTGCTTTCTCTAGAATACGCACATCTCTCTACGCTAGTGGCAGCTCGAGCACACCAGCTCACCTGTAACTCTGCCTAAACACTGCAAACGATTCTGTTTAATGTAAAATTGTAATGTTGGAGCCATTCTGCCATACATGTTTGAACCAGAAACTGATGATGAAGAAGAATAATGACACAAAAAGCCCAACCCAGTGAGTTAACAGGATTGGCTCATTAGGTTTGTTACATATAAAACCCTGGAAGTCTGATTCTGACTGTTTTTGTGGTTTAATTCTGCTTATTTTGCTCATGATGTGTCTTCCAGAATATAAAAACACTACATGGATGTGCTAACAGTTGAAAAACTTGATATCGACTAGAGGGGGGTCTATATTGAACCCTTGAAATGGCAGAAAGTTAAATTATACCTACATGTCCGGACTTTTGAAGGCCGTTTAAAGAGACACCTGTGCATGAGTGTGAGCTACATTACTTTCATTACTGAAAAAAATGTTCAGGTTAACATCTTTAAATTTCGTGTTTGGTCCATCCAACTTGTAAAAACCCAGAAACTCAGTGATTTCAAACAGAAAACCAGCAAAACCTCACATTTGCAGAGCTGGAACCTGTAAATGTTTGCCATTTTTACCTGATCAATGCCTCAAATGACTAATTTTCTAGTCGATAAACCTACCAGTCAATCAATTAATTGACTAGTCATGGGCATATTGGCTCATTTGTCTCCATCTGGACCAGGAGAGGTGGTTTCAGACCAAGTATCGACCGTGTTCATTTAATATTACTACACACGTTAGTTTTTGCTGATGCGATACGATAATATTTGCAGTTGCATCCCTGCTTCCAGTCAAAGCACCACTGTGTCAGGACGATTCTTCAAATTGCTTAAAGCTACTTTTACAGTGAAAACATGAAAAGGAGGGTTTGTGGAAAATCCTCTCAGCGTCTTAAATTTCCTCCTCAGTTGAATACAGTAAATCCTTAACGCATGAAGCTGCGAGGAATTTATCACAGGGCTCCTTGGAAAAATAAAAGTCTAGCTTTTGAACTGATTTTTTTTGTTTACACTAAAAGGTAATCCTCTGAGGAGGGGAAGTTTAAAAAAAAAAATTAATTAACACTTAATGTTACGATAAGTGCTTTTAATGAGATATTCTGGCCTGAGAAATACATGTGTATTAGTACCCAGCAAGAATGTGTGTGTTAGGACGTAATGCTGAGGCTTCATATGTTTTTACCCATCAAGTCATACCTGTACACATCCAGATGTAAACTCATTATGTCATATATGTACACATCCAGATGTAAAGTCATTATGTCGTATATGTACACATCCAGATGTAAAGTCATTATGTAACATGTAAATATCACCAGTGATGGATCAATAAATGTTATCTTATTTTGTTGAATCATATCTTATCTTTTTATTGTATCTCATTTTATATTGTTATAGCTTATTTTATTTATCATATCTTATCTTATTTTTTTGTGTCTTATCTTCTTGTTTATCGTATTTTCTTGTATCTTATCTTACTTATCGTATCCTTTTTTATTGTATCCTATCTTATTTATCGTACCTTATTTTATCGCATCTTATTGTATCTTTTTTTTATTGTAATGTATCTTATCCTATTATATCGTATCTTATCTTCTTTTATTATATATTATGTTATAGTATCTTATCTTATTTTATCATTTCTTATCCTATTTTATCATATCTTATTTTATCGGATCTTATCGTTTCTTATTTTATTGTATTGTATCTTATTTTATCGTAACTTATGTTATCTTTCGTAACCTATTTTATCGAATCTTATCTCATCATATCACATCTTATAATATTTAATCTTGTCATATCCTGTTTTATTGTATCTTAACATACATCATCTTATTTTCTCGAATTGTATCTCATCTTATGGTATCTTATTGTATTGTAGCATGTCGTACCTTATCTTATTTATTGTATCTTATTTTATCATAACTTATGTTATCTTTTTTATCTTATTGTATCATAGCATGTTGTATCTTATTCTATCGTATCTTTTACCTGCTGGTACCCTCCTGGCTGTAGAAGACAGAGTAGGTCAACTCGTCTCCGTGCGGTTCGGCCGGTTGTCGCCAGGTGAGCTTGATGAAGCGGGTGGAGACCAGCGAAGCCACGACGTCTCTGGGGGCGGAGGGGGTGGGACCTGCTGGGCCGGCTACACCTCCGGAGCCTGGCGTTACATGGTCAGTAGTGTTAGGAGTCAGTGAGGGGGGAGGGAAGGAGGGCAGGGCTACGTCTTTGGGTTGGGAGGAGGAGGAGGAGGAGGAGGAGGAGGAGGAAGTGGGGAGGGATGGGAGGAAGGGATGGGAGGGGAGGAAATATCGCGCAGGGGGAGGGAGGTGTCCGAAAAGGAACAGGAGTTGAAATGGAAATGACAGTGGAACGAAAGAAAGGAAAGGGAAACAAAAAAAAGAAGAAAAAACAAAATAACAACAACATAACAAAAAAAGACTCTCGGTGTGACAAGGAACCACAGAAATAAAACACTTCTACTACACTCACGAAGCTGACAAATAAAAGCACGATACAAAGGGGGACTACACATGCAGATCTACACACAGCTGTCTAATGTCGGGGGGGAGTGGGAGCAGAAACAGAGCGTCAGACATTTCATCCACCGCCAATCATTTGGGGTTAAAAAATGATTGGTTTTGCATTTTAACCACTAAAAACTGGACCAGCATTCAACAGCAAAAACAGAGGCAGGCTTGGTTTAAGGGACAAAGTCACCTTGTGGTCGCTTAAACACACACACACACACAAAACACAATCTAGTTTTTTATTTCAGACAGTAAAACAACTCGAGACGAACCAAACACCCCCGAGAAATGATTCTAAGGTCTATATTCTCCCCACTAACGCGTTGGATGATGTTGTTTAAACGCTTTTTGCCGTCACATTCCACAGCCCGGCCACAGAAATGTTTGTGATTTCATTTGGTGTTTTTTTTTTCTTTTTTCTTTTTTGGAGGAACAATCTGCGGTCACACTTAGCAAGATCTGCTTTCCATTTGCTTGGCAAGTGGGCGAAACAAAACCATACGGAAAGAATGTCAGTCTGTATGACATTTCCATTTGTTTTCAGGTCAGGGAAACTGACTGCAGGGCAAAGCTGAGACGCAGAAAAAGGAGCACGGCGAGTGCGGTGTTCAAACTGTGTGTTATTAATGGGGAAATAGTGATGAAATGGAAAGCAGCCGCTGGCATATTTGTCTGTCATAGCGTGTGGGCTAACTGCTAATTTGGCTTTCAGGATTTGATATATCTCAAAGTCTCAAAGTTCACCGACTTCTGTGATTATATAAAAGATTTTCTGTTTTCACCGTCCACGCACTTTCTGTACATAAACACATTTCGATGCACGCAGAACCATGAAGTTGGAGCTTCGGCAGCACATTTAGGGCGGCGTGGCTTCATGTGGTCGGTGTGTTTGTACACCGAGTGAAGCTCAGCACATTTTTTTGTTGTATTGGCACCTTGGAAGTCAAATAAAACAGCGATTGAGGTAAAACTGCAGCTCCGTTTCAAGTTGTTTGCATGCGGCAGCACCTGTTTCGACACTTGGACGCAAAGATGAAATAAAGTTTGTAGAGGCTGTGCAGGGTTTGTACTCCAGAGTTCCACTTTTTTTTGCACATCTCACCTTCGGTTTGGCCTGCAAAGTCAGATTTTGTTCAGGTGAGTGACGAGAACAGTCCAGATTATTCTCCTGGCTTGTCTTTGGAGTCTTCACCAAATGCTAAAGCCGGAGGTGAGCATTAAGCCTCGCAGCCAGCGTTTCATTTCAAATCCAGTTGGCTGGAAAAGAGCCAACGACGATGAAAAACACATTATCATTCTAATACTTTCTGACTGCAGTGTAAATTACCAGATGCTGAATAATTATCCTCATTTATAAGGCAATGCACACACACACACACACAAAGACACACATACACAGCAGGAGGAAGCCCAACCTAACTAGAAGCAGGTTCAGGAGGTAAACAAAAGCTCGGAGCCTGTTTGATGATGAGGAGGCACTTCCTGGATTACCAAAGCACGAACACAGAGGAGATCAAAAACACAGTGGGCTCCGTGTAGTGAGAATTTACATCAAATACTGTCATATATGAGTATATACCAAAGAAAATTCATCAATAGAATATAAACATTAGCCCGTTTGGCTTGTTTAAACTGGGTCTCTACTGCCGGGGTCAGAATACAGCAGTTTAGGCTGATTTAAACATCTTCTGACAGTCAGAGGATAAATCTGATCTGGGATTTTGTCTGGACTGATGTTGGGTACAGATTATTTAGTAATGTGAGTTTACAGATCGAGTTTGAAACCTCCTGAACTGCTCTCAGACTCATCAAGGCCCCAAGAACATCAAACATTGATATCTACAAGTTAAAGTCTGGATTTGCTACACAATGCTAACATCCCAGCTAATGTTAGCTACAGATATTAAACTGGTTCTCACCCCAAGTTCTCTTGTTCAACCTAATGCTTTTATATTTTCTCACTGTAAAGTATTACCGGAGTTATAGCAACTTGCTGCACCACAATCTCCATTTTGTTTACATCTGTTTCCTCGTGAGATCAGAGCTCTGCAAAGTGAAGTTAACTTCAGATTAAAGCTGCTCTAGAGGTGCTTATAACACATCATTGCTCTATCTCCAACAGTCTTTGAGAGGAGGTTTTAGAGCTGCAGTTTCAGTCACAGGTCTTTGTACATCGATAATATCAATATAATCCTAGAACTGAGATCGATGAAGCACGAAGGCCGTGTACATCTTGACTTTGTAAGATTAACAGCAAGCTGACTTATCGGTTTAAATGTTTTTATGGTGGCTTTTCACTTGCTCCTAGATACGTTTATCAGAACCAAGCAGGTGAAAGAAAAACACTAAAGCTGTCTTAGACCCTCTACGAATAAGCCACTGAATGTGAGATTACTGAATGTTTCCTCTTTTTCCGACCTCCACGAAAACAGTTTCCGTTTTTATAATTTTCTCTAAATAATTTGTCGTTTTTGTGAGCAGCAGGAAGGGGCTACATCTGTAATCTCATTATATAATCACGTGTTGCATAATTTAACCGAATGTTGTACAAAAAAACCTGTAACCAAAAACTTAAACATGATTTAAATGTGACTCAGATTGTGTCTTACATGAAGCCGTGATATTAATAAGTCTATTAACTCTGGTTCACACAGTCTGTAGTTTTTTTTAAACCAGCTTTCCCTCCTGGTTTTGGCTGCAGCAGCTTTAGTTGTAAAATCCTCATATTGTTTATCTTGTGCGAAACATGGAGCCCTAAACTTGTCCATGTTTGGTCATCTAGAGCCAAACCTGCCCCTTTAATGTGAACACGCTCATAGCTGGATTCAGAACCACTGGATTGACTTATTAAGCTGGTATGCAGCTTAAAGTTAAGTTTAATTTAACCAGATAACAGAAAGATATCCTGGATATGTTGAACTTGCTTAATAGTCCAGGCCTCAGGTGATTCATATCCTGCAGTGTGTGATGTGCCATTATTTACAGATCTTGAAGTTTGTGCATGTCTGAGATTAGACAGAACAACACCAGTGAAATTTCTCCCCCTTACTCTCACCTACTATTGTAGTCTGTGCAAGGCTTCAGAAAACTAGACAAACTGACAGAACTGATTGAATGAATTGTTGTCGATGTGTTTCAACATATTCATTAGTCTGATCGGCATCAGCACAATCCAGATGAACGATAAAAGATGAAGATAAAATCTGCAGGAAATCACTATTTCCGCTCTAACATTCAGGCTACATAAAGGAGCTACAGGCAAAGACTCTATGAGTCTGTGGAACAATTTTGAATTCTTGATGTTAAATAATGAAATTAACATTTTAGAAATTTAGCATACATGTAAATTGTGCCAAATCTTTAGTTAGAAAGTATTAAAGGGTACAGAAAGGTTGGAAAGCAGAAAACTTAAGTAAGAACAACCTCAAGCTGCACACAAAACACGACATATCACCATTAGTCTAACATACAGAAGGCTTTACCTTTTCTTCTAAATTTCAGATTTCCTTTTCTCCAATTACTTCTAAACCACAAAGTAGGACAGGATCCCGTCTGTGCAAAATTTGTTCCATATTATGTCAGTTTTGCATCATGTGGAGTCGAGCCACCGCTTGTTGATTCAGACAGAAAAATGAGGCACAATGAAGGGACTCAGACGTGTATGTCCAGACGTATTTATAAAGAAAACTCAACCTTATCGCTGGCTTTGTTTTTGCAGACACACTATATCGCAGCATAGGAATATTCCAGAGCTGAGAGGGGAAAAAAAAAAGCAGATAAAGCTCCAGTGCTGCCGAAAAGATGAAGGTTTTTAGAGGTCAGGGGCGATTTGTTAGAAAACGACACCGGAAACAGGTCGCTCTGCCTTTGCACTTTGCTCAGTGTCATAATTCTTTGAGTAAATTTGTCCATCAGCCCTCAGAACAAAGGAAGCGAGATACGAGGCGCGATGTCTCTTATCTCTGCTGCAAATATAATATGGAGCACCAGGCTTCAGTAAAAATAACCCTGAGATCAGAGGGAGGTCAGAGAAAGAGGTGACCAGCATCGCAATAAAATCATTACAAGCAGTTTCCATCTTCATACACCTTGTCAGCTGCAGGTAATTGACATGCCGGGCAGTTTTCAGTGTCCTTCTGACAATCTGTCTTGTACACGCGTGCCTTGGATTGTTACAGTAAGGAAGTGTCAGCCTCCCACCGCTGCCGCCGAGCTCTATTCATAGCTGATTAATAGTGTCATTAGTCTCTGTGCCAGAGGTAATGAATTACTGGCATTAAGGCTTAACGAGGAAGGTTACTCTACATCTGCATAATAAATCTGGGTAACCCGTACACAAAACAGCCGGGACAAAGACGTGCACGGCGCAGCATTCGTCTTAATATCCAACGGAAGCAGGAGCTGGAATTAAAATAATTGGGGTAAAGTTCTGATTAAAGCCTCACAACTTCCATCTCGCGGTGCTCACGTCATAATCCCTGAGAGCGCAGCTGTAAAGTTACGCCAAGTGGTGTTTTCATCATGTGGCCTGAGTCGGCTGATAAGAGACTGTGCACCTCCACCAAGAGAACATAAATCTAGTGAATGCAGATATCTGCCTGCAGCACCCACAGCTCTGTGACTACAGATAGCCTTTTCAGAGGGAATCCAGCGGGCCATGCCAGGCTCTCTCTGCAAAATGGATTTTCTCAGGGCTGGTTTCCATGTCTAATGTGGTTCGGTAATGATGACAGCGTAAGAGACAGCTGTAGCACAATGCTAATGGTCCATTACTGAGTCACTACTTTTATCTGCCATAGAAGAGAAGAATGAACCGAGCGAGGAAGAACAATGTACTCAAAAAGCACCGTCAAGAGGCTTCAGAGAGCCAACACAAAGGAGACGGTCAATTAAAACTGTCAGTCAGCAGTTACATGTCATAGCCTCTTTCTCCCTACGTCTGAATCTCCGCTGCCATTTTCCATGAAGGTATAGATGCCAAAACACATCATATAGCCTTTGTCATATTTCCTACAAACATGCAGCAGTCGCCTGATGAAAAGAACCAAACAGCGCATCTCTGGGTTTGAATTTAATTACACAGAAATCATAGATTTCCTTCGAACAAAGACAGAAATGCAAAGAGACGTTCATTCATCACAACGCAAAGGAAGTGTGAGCTCTTGATTTGTTCTCATGGGTTCTTGAGTAAACGCGGTAGAAAACCACCGATTCCTCTGAGCAGCTGCTGACAACTACGGCTGTTTCTTTTTTGTTTTTTTGTTGTTTTTTTGTCCTACAATCCCGTTCCCTTCCCTCTCTTTAAAGATAAGATGGGAAAAATGAGCGAGGCTGACAGCTCGTGACATTTGAGCGGCTTCGTAATGCGCCGACAAAGAAAACCGAGTCAGAAAAGAGAAGACAAATGTTTCAAGGGAAGACAAAGTGAGAAGTGAAGAGATAAATGAGGGAGTGCAAAGAGAAAGCCTGACCAAGCACGTTTTTTTTTTGTTCACTTTCAAGCACCTTGTCGACAACAATAACAAATTTCATTTTTAAAACTTTTTTTTTTTTGCTTCACAAGCAATGCAACGAAATGCATGAAAACCAATTATATACACAATACAAATGTGAGACATTAATCAACAAAGCGTAAAAATGCTTTTTGTGCAGAAGAGAAAATAATTAAAGCCCCGCTCATTTCACCGCAGGGACGCCTCTTGTTAGGAAAATAATCTTTGTCTCGGGACCTTTTCTTGCACTCTGCATTGTATCCAGACACCTTATCGCTGGCCGAGAGGAAACTGACAGAGATTGGGTATCAGATTGCTGAAGGGTGGAGCGTATCAGTAGCTGCACACATTCCCCCCTCACTGTGATAATCAGAAAACTGTGAAGATTAAAGAGGAGCAAAAAGCTTAAACTGACAAGGTTCTTCTGACTCACTGACATAATCCGGAGAGAAAAAGAAAAGAAAAGTCTCAAACTGATCCTCCAAAAAATATCAAACGGCATTGTCTCCCACTTTCTAGGGCACGTTCGCTACGATCGCAAAAAAAAAAAAAAAAAAATCTGGCACGTTCCCCGGGAGAGAAATAAGCTTTTATTAATTAAAAGAAATACATCTCAGTCTAAAGACGCATAAAAAAAATCTCTATATTTTAAAATGTTTGGTGCAACCAGAGGAGACACATCAAAGTCTCGCAAACTGGAAGAAACAACTCTGAGAGGTCAACGCTTGCACGGTCACGTACAGGACGCTGAAAAACGGGGCTTCAAGCTTTTTGATGTTACTGCCAACTAAACTGCAGCGAACTAAAACACTTCAAGTTTGTAAGCAGAAATTTAAAGACAGCAGAACGCAGCGGATCACAAACCCTGCTCTGGAGGGCTTTCGGATCGGGTCGCAGATGGATGTACGCACTCCGGAGATGAGAGTGTGGGATGTGACAGGACCCATCTGATCCATCAGTAGGACTCCTGGATGCCATGTGGTGTCGTATTGAACGCGTCAGTCGGAGGGAGGCGTTTGGTCTCTTTATCAGGCGGCTAAAACCTCCAAAGGCCCCTGCATGTTCCTGTTTATCAACTATAATAACCCCTGCAGCGATTTCCCCCCTTTAAATTCTTAAATTTTTGCATTTATCTCGCTTTTCACATCCAAAATCAACATTCCCAGATTCCCTGTGGGCCTCCATAAACAAGTGGAAGGTATGTGTGGTGTGTTTCAATGGGTTGATGGTACGTCTGTGTTTGCATCCACTCTTGGCCCTCCGGCGGTTTTACTTTCTGGTAATTTGGTTTTCATAAGAAAAAAAAAAAGTGACAATCCCTGCTCGGGGTTCTCAAAATAAACACCAAGCAGGGGAGGTTAATGTGTGGGAATGTGTGAAAAAAAAAAGAAGAAGCCATTTGCGTCCTACAGAGACAGAAAAACCCAGAGGATCCGCAGATCCCAACACGTAGGAGGCAAAAACAAACGCCCCCTATTTGGGAAAATAGGGGGGAAACGACAAGCGTAATTGAATGGGGTCGGGCACATCAATAATTAATCATCCACTGAGTGTACGTACAGCATCGCTCCACCATCAAACACATGTACGCCCTTGATCCTTGAGCCACTGGTGAGTTAATTTGGGTGTGATTGCTTTGTTCCCCCTGAACGCCTTCGCTTCGACACACACACTTGCAGGAAACATGCACGAACACGAGGCCAACATCTGCTCGCCCAGACTCCGTATGCAAATCAAGATGTGCGACGATAGTATACAATGTAAACCCCTCCCTTCTCCTCCACCTTAGTTTAAACCTACATCATATGCATCACGTGCTGCAGAGAGACAGAGAGAGAAGGGAACAAGGCCTCTCCTGGGTTCGCCTTTCAAGCAGATCAAAACAGCCAGTGATGCTGCACATCTCCAGAGCATTTCACCAGCGATGCCCAGTGCTGGAAACAAGCTTTTCTTTCTGCACCGCCTGCCTTTGTATCTTATTACCTTGGAGGTACATGAACACAATTCAACCTTTTCCAGGGGAACAGAGGCGAGCTTGGAATGAAGTAATTGATTTCCAAGAAAGCTCTCTGTAACAGTGTGTACATGCAGCAGCAGCATTTCATGTGTAAAGCGAGCGGAGCTGAACAACCATGAAAAGGCCCGAAAAGGTCAAATAGGATGTTTGCAGAAGTGAGAGCAGCTGCATCCCCCTTTGGAGATTCGCTAACAAACGGACCAGCTAATCAGGCTCCCACCAATCAAGCGGCCTCCCCGGGTTGGACCCACTGAGAAGCAGCCACGGTGCTGCGCTCGCAGGCAGCGGGGAGTCCACAACCCACTGCGATGTTACTCACTATTCTACTTTTAGCTCATGGAAACTGGGAGGCTCCGCCGAGCTGAGGGGCTGGGTGCTAACAGGAAAAATAAAAGCTCCAGCTTTGATGGCGCCACTCACAGGGGTCAGCCGCCTGCAGCTCAGGGAAGGGTGTGAAGGGAAAGCGATGTTTTCGTGCCATTTGGTACTTCCAATTACTGCACCCAGAGGACTGTCCACGTCCAAAAACATCAGATCGGCATCCTGGATGAGTGTGTGTTGGAGCTGGATGGCGTTATATCGTAAATAAGGGCAGGTGTGGAAAAGAGGCTGTCAGAAAAAGCCAGATCTCTCATAAACATGTACGCAGTCAAGCCTAAAACTGGTTTTTGATAACAAGACTGACCTTCAAAACACAAAAAAACCAGAGCTGACGCAGGTACTGAGGCTATTTTAATCCCTTTTTTTTCCTCTTTCCAGTGCAAAACAAGAGCAAAACAGGCACCCATAACATTTTGCAGTTAGCACTTAGGCGACAGACCATTTATAAATGAGGCAAAGCCTTTCACCACGGTTGAGTAAATACAGCCCATAGAAAAGTTCAGTCGTGCTGTGAGAGCCTCAGCTTGTAAACACACACACACACACACACACACACACTCACAGCAGCGTCCCTGAGAGACACAACCACAACACAAACACTTACTTTGCCATCAGCGTCCGTGCAAACAGCAATTTGGTGGAGGCTGATTTCAGCTCTTCACAATCAATTTAGGCAACAATCCCTGTGATCAGCTTCCTGCAGCCTCCAGTGGGGGAAACACATTCACTAATCACGATCGCTAACACGATGTATGCTGAAGAGATTCTACGTGAGCTCCAGTTAACGCTGTGTGCACATTTTAGGGGCTTTATCCCCCCAAATTTGAATTTTAATATATTTGGCTATGAGGCAGAATTTAGAGGAATAGATTCGCATTTACATATAATTAATATTCCTCATCAAATGCCCCTGATTTGTTTTTCTATTGCCTTTTCATGATCACAAGCATTTGGAAATATGACTACAATGTTTGAAATAAAACAACAATATTATCATATTTGTTTAATCAACCGAAACCCACCAGCAGAAAAATAATTCCCAGCACTGTAAGTTAAGATAAGGTGCTTATTATAATAGCACCCGTAGAGTGAAAGAGCACCAGCAGCTACATGTGGTGCATATAAAAGCGAGGTGGTGGAGAAACAGGTGAATCTGGTGTTTATTGGTGTTTTCTGATGGGAGGAAATAAGTTAGTTGGAGGCAGTTTTCTCCTGCGGGTGTGCTTTATTAGCTCAGTGACAACAACAGCCTCCTTTTAGTCTTTCCAGCTTCTTATCTCTGGTTCTGCTGAATCACATGCTGGGATCTTCAGTATGATGTGATGTTGATGTTTGGAAACTGCAATTTTGGAAATAAACAACCTCAATAATTACCACCGAGTTGAATCAACACTTTTATGACACAGATTAACTCTCTGCAAACCAAAGCAGTTTCTGGGTGTTTTTACTCACTTTTCACTGCAATAAAAAGTCCTGCACCTCGATGGAAACGGAACAACCACGACTAGAAGTAGAGAGAACTCAGAAATGTATTTTGAGCAGTATAATATAGCTGCAATGCCATAAATCATAAAAAAAAAGAAAAAATTACCGGAATCTTGGATGAGAGAAGAAACATTTTCAAGAAGGAAAAACAAGAAGTCCAGCGGCTTTTTTACTAAAGTACTGATGGTTACGGATATAAAAGTTGAATTTCTTTGATTATTTATTCTACAAAAATTGAAAAAACAAACAAAACAAACAGGAATCAATATGTACAACATTTTTCCAAATCCCCACAGGTGTTAGCAATACTGAAAAAAATGGAGGCTCTACATACTTAGATTGACTTAATACCACTTAGATGTTTAATTCGATTCTATACTTGTCTCCTGTTTTGTTAAACACAGCCTGCAGTTCAGGTTCATTTTGGCCACGTAACTCTTTGCTACAGCTAAGTCTGACTTCTTGGTTGCACTGAGGAATGCAGAATTGTTTTTTTAACAGAATCTGTCATGTGCAAATAGTTTAGTTTGAGCACATTTTTAAATGAGACATGTAGAATGAAGTGATTTGGTGCAACCGCTGCCTGCAGTTCAGTCCAGTGCTGCTGAAAGTCCCTGAATCTTTGACTGTTGGTCACAGTTAAGTCAGTTATGGCTTCTCGGTTGTGTTACCGAGCACAGAGTGTCTTTATTTTTAGTCTACGCAAAGCAAAATGTTTGATTTTTCGTATATTTTTAAGTATTTCTTCTTGGGCTTTTTCTTTTTAGCCTTTATAGTCGAAAGTGGAGCGAGACAGGAAATATGGGGACAAGAGTGGGGGAAGGACCTGCAGTAAATGGTCATTGGCTGGACTTGAATGCCCGACCTCTGGATGGGGGACGACAGCCCCTGTTCATGGGTCGCCTGCTCAACCAGTTGAGCTACTGGGATGCCCCAGTTTTTGGTAAATTTTTAAATGAAACATGTAGAATAAAGTGATGCTGATGAAAAATCCTGATTTTAGGCTTAGATTTGGTTCAGTTTTCCAATGTTGTTACGGGCCAGAGGCCTGGTTGTGTGTATGTTCTGCCTCTCCTTCCTCCTCCTTTCTGTCTCATTACCAGGTGCTAATGACCTGAGTGGATCCACCTGGAAAGCTGACGTCCACCTGTCGAGCTGGCCAATCAGATGTGGTGTGTTGTAGCATAAAACCAGGCCCAGTGTCAGATCAGGGGAGCTGCTGTCGTGACTGCATGGTGCTTTGTCTGAGAGACTCGTGTTTTGTTTACTAGAAACGTGGACGTACGTTTTTGTGGTGGTGAGGTTGGGACGTGAGGTAAGTTGGGTACCCGACACTTTTCAGCACGTGGGAAATTTTTGTTATACACACTGGGGTTACTGGTTGGTGCCACCTATGTATTTAGTTCAAAGCTTGGTTTGTAGACAAGTTAGTTAGGTCTTTTGTTTGGGTTTGTTTTGTTATATAAGAAGAGTTAGTCAGGCCTTGCTTTGTCTTATTTTCAATTGTTTGGCACCACCACCTTGTCCCGTTCCTCCCACCTCTTTTTGTGAACCTTAGTTGCACCTTTTGGTTGGAGCACTGTTGAAATAAAACTCAAATTTAGTTTACACTTCACAATGTCTCCCACATATCTTTTGGTTGGTGTGTTGCTTTCCTCATAAGAGGGAACGTAACAAATAAGTCGTTCAAAGATCCTGAGAAAGTTTAAAATCCAATGATTCTTTTAGTTTTTTACAGTTTCTGGCTCAAATCTTTTAAATAAAAGTACAAGTTGATTTTATGAAGATAACACTCCTGTCAAACCCACCCACATGTTTTGGGATTCAGAGGGTTAAACATTATAAATTTAATAGAAGCAACAACTATTATCCAACCAACCCTATACGCGCGTCGTCACCTCCGTACATCTGGCATGTAACAGAGATTCAGTAGAAAACAAAGACGGTGAAGGAAAGCGAGCTTGGCCTTGGAATGTTGACTGCAGGCTCGAATGATAAACAAAAAAAAAACATGTTGGATCAATCGGCGAACACAATTAGTTTGTGTGTCTGTGACCTCCTGAAGGCGTCACCATTCAGTCAAGGAGCATCTGTGTGCATGTATGTGCATCCCGGCAGCGTTGTTTAACTGTCACACTTTCACACCGGCGCCTGCTGCTGAAGGAACACTTATGATTCAGCCGGTGCCAACAGGAAACACGGAGCTCCGGCCTGCACTCTGCTGACACATTCACATGCTCACAACGTTTCACATTCGCCCCTGCTGGCCCGGCCGTGACCCTGCTAGCAGATGATGGAGCACAGCGTATTCCCCGAAGCAGGCCGGAGCTTTTATTCAGTGCTGCTGGAGTCTGGCTGGAGGGAAGGGTCTTTTAGCAGCCTATTCTCACTTCCTGATTTGAACAGGGAATAAGGGCGGTGCTCCGATGTAGTGGGCGAATCCCCCCGACTGAGACTCGTCTGTTACAAATGTGTTTGGGGGAATTTTATTTTTTTTTACTGCTCTGTCTACTCAAACTCGACTCAAGCTCTGTTTTTTGTGCTATTTCATCCTGATCTAGTTACATTTTATATTACATGGATTCATAATAAAGTGAATTTCAATAGCGAGAATTGCTGGAGCACTGACAGCAGCACAGGGACCGTCTTTAAACTATTCTTCTTTATCGTTCTCTCCATTTTCAATTGAATATCAATTCGAGCTGATTTCTGTTGGATGAGAACAACAATAAGCTCCAGTATCAAGATGTATTTGTACATAAAGCTCTTCTTTCTTGCATGTCTGCATATTTCCACAACAGTGGATGTGGGCTGCTGTGTTCCCATCTCTCATGTGTATCCGACGTGGAGGTAATTACTGTTTGTGGTAAAACAACACGGTTTCAATATTCGAGTGTCTGTTTGTGTTACAAATTTGCTGCAGACATCAGTGGGAAAAATAAAGAAAGTGATCTCTCTTAAGGCTCTGTAGAACATACGGTGGAACAGTTTTGGCGCCTTTGTTGTTCAGAGTGTGAAGAGAATTGCTTCTGGCTAGCAGGTCTGTCCGTCACAGCTTCCTCTGGCCCGGTTCATCCTCAGTGGACTGTGGAAGCTTCGCTGTATTGAGCCTCTGAACCCCAAAACCCGCCGGCAGGTTTGAAAAGCTTGTTTTTTTTGTTTTTATCACCAAAATTACGTTTCTCAGGGACAAAAACAATAAAAACAAGAAGAATTAACAGATTTTCCAATAAAACAAATTCCATTTGAACTTCTAATGCTTGACTTTTGGTTTCTTTGGGAAAATGATCCAAATCTTTCAAAACAGATCACCAAACTTGCACCATTTGGTCGCCAGAAACTGTAAAAAGAATTCTTGGATTTGAAGCTTTTTCACGGCCGTCCATCAGAAAACAGAACCAGAACTAAGTTTGATTGGAATATTTCATCAAATTCATTTTAATCTTTTTTTTTAAAAAATGCCCAAACTAAGTCATGTGTGACTTAGCTGCACTTAACAGTCACTTGGCAAATATTTCCAGACTTTTCAGCTGAACTGCAGGCAGTGTCTACACAGGTAAGTATGGAAACAAGCTAAAAGTTTGAATAGTCATGAATTTTTTAGTTGCAGAGCCACCATTTTTCCTGTTTTGGTTACGCCTGTGGGTACCTGGAAAACGTTACACACGTTGATTGCAGGCTTTTTAAGTTTTTGTAAAATAAATAATACATTTTTCTTTTTTGTTATGGTTTCTGCCAATATAACTGTCATTTTGCACAGGGGACATTGCTGAGTTCTCTCTCCTTCTTGCCGTGGTTGTGATGTTTCCATGGAGATGCAGGACTTTATAATGCAGTGGAAAATTAGCCCATATGTAAGTAATACTGTGTCCAAAAATAACCCAGGATCTGCTTGGAGTTCAGAGCGTTAATGTGTAGTTCTTAATCGACCCGCTTTTTTCTTGCCAGTAGTTTCCGTACAGTTTAAATTCTCTTTAAGCTTTACTTCATCTACTATAAATAGAGGTTCTGAGGGCTTTCTTTCTTTCTTTCTTTCTTTCATTGTTCAAAACCTCTGGTACAAACTCAGGAGGCTCCACGCCGTCGCTAATTTTGTTTATCCTCAGAACCAGCCGAGCTTTAACTTCCATTTCATTTGGTTTCATGTGCTGTAAATTAGCAGCAGCTAAATAAAACTCGTGTGGGTTTTTCTTGACTTGTGCTTCCTTTCTGGGGTGTAATCTTTATTAGGTGTTAACCCAGATCAAAGCGAGCAAAAGATTCGCCGGTTTGTGTTTTTTTTAAAAGTCATCCACGAATACGGTTTGTTTCTCAGGGAGACCTCACGTGTGCTGCAATTAACCGATTTACTAATGAAGTTAAGCTGAGCGCGACTCTCTAAACATCCCTTCCAGCGTCTCCCCGTGCCTGTCAGGCTGCATGTGGGTGTATCATCCCTGCGCTCATAAATACAGGGTGATGGAGGGGAGAGGAAAACCAGGAGACACGGTGAGCACTCAGGCAGCGACGAGGCATCTCCATCTCTCAGCGGGGGGTCCTGCCGCCTCTGATCGGAGGGGGAGGACGGGACTCTTCTGTTTGCCGCCACAGGTCCAACTAACGGAGGAGGAGGGAAGACTAATGGCGGCATGGTCACATAAAGGAGAAGATGAAGGAAGTGGAGGAGGGATAGAAAGAAGTGGAGAGAAACGGCAGGCGAACGACATAAAAGGTAGGAAGGGATCAAGCGGCAACTGCTTCCCTGTTTAAGCTTTGAATTGAACAAAAGCTTGAATAAAAAGCATTTGCATCAGAAATAGCGTGTCATCTTTCTTTCATCATAAAACGACCTGAATCACTGCGAGGAACACTAGCCTACAGGATGGAGGATGCAAAATTCATGCAGCATCAAGCAGCGACTGATGTTTTTTCAAAATTGCGTAACCCCGAAAGTTTTTTAAGTGTTTAGCGTAATTTCATCCCCTTGTCGTTCAGTCTCTGTGAAATTCGCTGAAACAGGAGCTCAGAGCACCCAAACAAGCTTCCAGGCTCTCCGGTGAAGTACTGGGTTTGGGCACTAGGAGGCAAAGTGTCAAAACATTATTCATGTGAGGGGAACAGAGGGAGACGGAGGGACAGATGAAACTCCCACCGAGGACTGTTTTCCATATTGAAGGCAGCACGGTATATGGAAGGAGTGAGAAAATAAGCATTCACATGCAAATGGAAGTGCATCTCGGTTTTATGCAAACATTAAAAAAAAAAGCAACGAAAAACACACACACACACACTTAAGGGCAAACAGTGGTGGAGTGCATCCACTTTCCTTTTGTTTGCCATGTTAAATGCAGATCTGTCTGCATTTTAAATGTTGAGCTTTTTAGGTGCTTGAATCTTAAACTTGCCTCTTTTTTTTGACAAGTGGGCATCTGGTAAGAGCTCCTGAGCCGCTACGTGGGCAGAGATTTTTTTGATTATGTAAATGAAAATAGAAAATACTAATATATGCAGGATATTTTTCTGTTTTGTGCCGGAATGTAAAAGTTTACTTGTGGAAGTGCACAATCTTAAATCAAATCTAATTTCACCCTAAAGACAAAATATTTATTCTTCTTGGTATATTAAAAAACAACCAGCCTGTAAAACTTGGATATTAACAGAATCTCAAAAGATGACAAGTCAAACAAACAAGTCTGTCCCGGTGCATGGGCTTCAAAGTTAACAAACGTGACTTATTTCCACCTACTGTGGTTATCACGCACCAACACTTCATCATCATGTGCCGGAAAAAGGCCACAAATTGTCGCTGCACGACGTCTATCGATGACATGTGACGTTAATCCCTTAAATAGCACATCCTCTGCATCACTGTGACAATAAGGTCGACATGTGGATGGCAAATATCAAAACGGGCAGCAGGGAATCATCATGACGGCCGTATTTATAGTGTGGTGAGGAGAGGACGAACCGATGTGTTGGGAATGTGATAAAACCTCACCACATGTTGAATCACACATTCAGTCAGAACACTTCCTAATTATGTCGACCAGCCACTTTTTTTATTTTTTAAAATCTAACTACTGTTCATGTGAGCGGGAGTTAACGCAATTACACTTCAGAAAAATTCCCAGTTGCACACACATGACGAGAAGTTAATCATTTGTGCGCTTATATTTAGCTTTTGTCAGAGGGGGGAGAAGAAAAGTCACACTGAATTTAGTTGTCGCTTTTCTCCGACAACACGTAATGAGTTATAACTCCAACGCAGCGACTCAAATTTGCAGCCCCTCCGGCAGACGACAAGTCTGAATGTGGCAGCTTTACAAGGGGACATTAAGAGGCACTTACTTGGGCTGCATTACACTGCGCAATTAGGTCCCCTTGAGGTCCACGTTTGGCATCTGAGCTCCTATTTACCCACATCTGTTTGCAACTAGTTGACCCACATTGCACATGGCTGTGGAATGTCCAGGAAAATAGCTGCAGACTGCAATCTGAGGTCCTATTTTTGACCCCAACTGCATCATTCGAGGCTTTCGGATTCCTTCGGCAAAGTGAAGTTTGATGAGGAGAGAAAACGCCTGCTCGTCTGTTCACCCACTCATTGTCATCGACAAGCTTTTAAAGCCAATCGCATTGATACAGAGAACTTATCACTATAAATAACTGCAAAAATGCAATACATATGCTAACAGCTGACAGCTGACCTTTTTCCATTCCAAACACCCGCAAGCTGGAATCACCAGCGGGGCCACATTTAACTGCAGCTGGCAGCGTCAAGATGCAAAGATTACAGCCACTAATGAATATTAGCCAACTCGCAGCCGCTGGGTATTTAGATGCAGTTCACCCCCATTGATTTCCCTGTTGGGTGAAGACAACTTTATCCCCGTGGCAAGTCCCTGGCTTATCTCTGCCGACTGCGAGGCAGCCGACAGGCCGGGTGTTTTCCTGGCCCCGTTTCAGGATGATTCCAGCCTGGCAGGTGTGAGCCAAGCTACCTGACTGTGGAGCAACACAAAGGGGCAGCAAAGAGCAGGAGGAGGGTTTGTGAAGTGGACAAAGAAGTCCAGCTGTGAGGCTGGAAGCCATATAAGGGGGGAATATACGGAGTACAGCACAATTAACACATAGGCCAGTGTGTGGGATTATCACAGAGAGCAGGTGGCGGTGAAAGGCGAGGAGGCAGAAAGTGAGAGGAAGTCCCGGGAAAGGTGACAGATGGCTGCAGGGCTGGATGTGTCCGGACTCGGCAGAACGGGAGCAAAGAGAGGGGGAACACAACATATTCTTATATTCATTTCAGCCTCACATCACAGAGCCGCGGCTGAAAAGACTGAAAAGGCTGCAGAAAACGAGCTGATTTAAACACGTTCCCATTGATTCGCCATTTGGAGTCATAGATTGCACCTTTGAGAGAGGAAATTACTTTGACACAGTGAAGAAAGTGCTGCAGTGGATGCGTCTCTACAAGCACAACGCATCAATAATTCACGTGGAGAATTAACATCATCACTCGGGTTATTTTCTTCACCTGTGACTAAGGCTGGATAATAAACTGATTAATAAAGAGGAAGCCGGTGAAACTTTGCTCGCAAGGTGTGTTTGGATTAGCATTGCAGCGACAAAGACAGATGTAGGCACTCAGAAAAGTAAGAAAGGAGAAAGATTCTCTGTGATATTTATGGATTAAACAGAGATTCATTTCTTCAAAGCCTTGCTGAGGGCGGACCCCGTGTACAAGGCCAGCTGCTTCGGTAATTCATCCCATTTATCTTCAACTCAAACACACAAAAAAAGAAAAGACTTGGGGCCATGTAAAATAGCAAAAGCCTTATCAATGGTGTCAAACGCACAATGAGCTGCGGGTCATCATTATTTCTGACTTAATGTCCTCCAATCAGGGGGAGCGACACAGCTGGAGGTGCCACCGGTTGGACACCGCTATGCTAATTCATTAGCCACCTGCTTCGAGTGAGCGGGAAGTTCACGCTTGATTAAATTTCGCCATCTTCCTCAGCAGAACGGGACAACGGAGTCAATGGTGAAGAGGTGATTGTAATGTAAAGAGGATGCACAAACCCCCCCAAAAAACCCCTCTGATGTCTGCTGTATTATTTTACTTTCCCTCCACTTGCCGTTTTATTGTTATTTTTCATTTTCCACTTTGATTACGTTGTTCAGAGAAAGTGCATCTCGTTTGAATTTCTCCCTTTCTTGTATTTTTTTTTATTTTACTCGCCCCATGGGTTATGATTATTGTGACTGTGCAAATGATCTCAAATTTTAAGCTGTATTACATTTTCTCCAAACAACAGAGGTAATGAAACAACAGCACCTCGAGAAATCGGAAGTTAAAATGATTATTTTCCACATTTGTTTGGATTTTCAGGCACTTTGTTGTGGCGATGTCCTTGTCGTGTGCTTGAGTTGTACTCTGCACTCTGCAGGCCCTCGTGGTTAATGTTCAAACCTCTGCAGCGTGTGTCGCAGCTACCAGGTGCTCTCACTTTTACAAGTATATCTGATCGGAAAAAGCTCCTCGCTAAAACATCCGAGGATCCGGCATCCCTCAGACACGTAAAAGCTTCGGGACGAGCAGCACAACATTTCTGTAGCGGTGGATGTGGAATGGGCTGAGTGCAAACCGAGCGTCGTTTGCCCCAGATGTACTCCTGTTCCCTTTGAGTCACCTCCCGTTTAACAAGATCCCAGTGGTTTCATTTCACTCTTCACTTCACTCTCTCACACTTTCACAGATGTGCACAGATTGTACAGTCCATCTAGGTGTTTACAAGTGGAGCAAACTGTACAGAGAGCAGGAGTCTCTCAGTCAGCTGAAGCCTTTAAATGAGCTCTTTTGAAGAGATTTGTTTCACTTGCGGCTTTTTCTACAAACATTATCAGCTATGTGTATCTACTATTGCACCTAATAGTGACATTAAATCATTTTAACAAAAGCAAAAGAATGATTACTTTGTCTTCAGCCGCTGCAGCTCCCATGACTGAATCATAAGAACTGTTAAAAGCTCAGAAATAATCACAAAGATCACAGTGTTAAGAACGGTAAAATGGTTGTAAACAAATGCTTTTGAACAAAACTGATCCGACACGATCAGTTTCCATTTATTATATGTATATATTGTAGTGTGGAGGGACTTTCTTGAATGTTATCTGCTTATTATGTGTATTTTCTTCATCCCAATAGTCTCTAAACGCCCATAGGTTCTATCTGTAGCGACTCACCGAATGTTATGTTTACATTCCTGACAATTATTATTATCTTTAATGTAAGTGTGTACTATGTGCACAGTGAAATTTTATGAGACCTTGTTGTATCTATTATGAAGGATTCTATGTATTCATCAGTGCATTAATGATTCTGTTTCTGCAGGATCAGCTACAAATGTTTATGCTTCTGGGTGTGCAGCTTTGCCTTTGGGTGAGTTTGAAGCATTCAATTCATAGTATTTAACTCTTTTAATGTCAGTAATTGTGAGGTACATTTGCAATTACTGCTACACTTTAGTAATGTTCTGTCATTCAATAGAATGAAGTTTTGAATTCATGCGTTACTACAGCACAAACATGCTGCATGTAAAAGTGTTTTTGAAGGTGAACAGTGTGCAGGAGTGTGTTAGAAGCTTTCTGAATCTATTTAAGGATAAAATCTGACTTGCACACTGCTGGTAGGTGTTGGTGAGTGCCGTACCGTGATCCAAGATGATGAGCTGCGCGCTGGACTGGATGTTTCCTGCATCGTTTTCCGCAAGGCACTGGTAGAAACCCTCATCTGACTTGACCAGACCCAGAACCTGCAGGTTGTGCTCCTTCTACACAAATGTACAAATGTATTGCAGTTATTATTACAAGCAGCACTTTTAATCAATCTCAGAGTCGTAATTATGATACTTACGCAACGTTAAATCATGCAAATAGATGTAGCTGCTGCAGAAAAGGTGGAAAGGTACCACTTAAGTGCCAAATTAACTTACGATTATTTTGAAGTAGTCACTGGGGATGACAGCGTCTCCATTCTTGACCCATTTAACGGTGGGAGCGGGCGACCCGGATACCTCGCACTCAAAGACGATGTCCATGGACTCGTGGGCGTAAATGTTGGCTGGTCGCTTGACAAACTGCGGAGGAACTGTGGAATTCAGATGAAAAAGGACAAATTAATCCAAGTCTCACATGTCTCCACAGACAAAATTTCAGCTCAAAATACTGCAAAGATGGTTCATTTAATCACTTCCTGGTTTTAGGGTTGTTTTAAACAGGATATTCTGTTGAGCTGATGCTGCCCCCACCTTGCTCAGGAAGGAAAGTCTCTCTGCATCAAAACCTTTTGACGCAGAAACTTTATGTGAACGGCAATTTGATAAGGAAATATCACCAAATTCATATCACAGCCGTTGGTTTTAACTCACACATATGGTAAGTTTGTCAGACTGTTGCTGTTATAAAATCAGTAGGGACACAGCTAATAAATGACTGCTGGTTAAGATGTAGTCTTAATGCTATGATTCAGTCACTATGTCATATCTGCTATACTGTCTGACAACAGAAACAAAAACGTATGTACACAAGAACAGCTGTATTGGGAATTCAGCTGAATTAAAATGCATTTTATGTGAGCACAGAGAAGCAAACAGATGCAAACATCAGCAGCTGACATTAGGTCAAACAAGAAAACACCCAGTCATTGTTGATTTTTCAAATTAGTCCTTTAGTTTCCACTGTTGCTGAATGTCCTCAGCATTAACATCCCCACAGAGCTCTGAGATATGCGCATGTGAGTAAAGCTCATGGTACCATTAGCCACATAAGCTGCACAATGCACTGGCAATATTCCTATTGTTGTGGTGGTATTACCATCAAAAATTAAAGTTATCTGCTTGGTCTTCAGTTCCTCAGATGCTGAGGGTGCATGAACACTCTTGTGTTCAGTCTTGCAGCCAACAGTAGGACATTTATGACCCTTCAGAGTCAGCAGAAGCAGCTTTAGAAAGCAAACCAATCTGATAGATGGTCAAATTCTGACCGGCTTGTAAAGTTGTGAGCCTATCCAGATGTTTGGGGACTTGAGAAATGGCAAAAGTAAACATTTTCATGTATAAACAGCTTTTATGAAACACCTCCAATAAACAATAAAATGGATTTTCACCATATAGGTTCCTTAAAAGTGAGGGGAAATGCACTACGACTATTTAAAGCAAAGGAGTGAACAAGAGGCCGAAAAAAAAAATGATATGAGTCATCCTTTCCTTTTAAAACTCAGTAACCAATTTGTGAAAACTAACCAGGCACGTCTGACTCCACTGCGATGGTCTCTGGCAGGAAATGAACAAGATTAAATGATGCCATGCCTCCCCTTCAACTGCCAAATTGCCAGTTAGCAAAGGGAGAGCGGAAAAAAGAACAACAAACAGTGTCATCTAGCAACAACTTATCCAATTACTTTCTGTGCCCTTCACACAGCTGTGACCTGTTTTTACCAGCAGGTGACACTTGGAATATTTGATAAGAAAGGTCCAGTAACCTCCGTTCTTATTTATCGAGGAACGGATGGAAAATATGTGCTACAGTGGTACCAATGCGGTGTGTTAGCATGCTACAGCAGCTATGGCGAGCACTTGCAGATCTCCCCGAGTCCTGGTAATGAGGGCCAGAAAGGAGTTATTTGATCTGCTGGGGCGATACAGTGCCTCATCAATCTGTCCTGGAACAAGGTCAGTGGGAGCGCCGGGCCCAGGCCTCGTCCTGTCTCTATAATTGGACTGTACGTGTTGTGAGAAGAGCCGCAGTAAGACGGGTTGTGTATATGGATGTGCGCGTTTCTGTGCACAAGTGCTTTTGCTGCCTCTGTGCATCTTGTGATAAGCGGCGACCTCGCTGACCACAATTTAAATGGCCGTATTGTTAGCATGCCGCTGAGTGTCAAGCTTTCGCTGTCAGCCTCCTGGGCTCTGTGATAGCTGCTTATTAGCATCTATTTTGCAGCTATTGACATGACATGATGGGATATTAGTAGCAGTGGGTGGAAAAGGTCCATTTTTTGGGCTTTATTCAGCAGAGAGGCAGGTTGGGAGGTCAAGTCTTCCTCATCTGCTCACTGTAGCAGCGGCTAATTTCTCTGAGTTAACAGATTAGCCTCCATCCTGTTGGTAATAACAGCACAGGACTCGAAAATTATAATTATTTCTAATTAAAACTGCAAAAGGAACAATATCCCCTGTAAACAGATTTCTTCAACAATAACGGCCTTATTGCAGCGCGGCTCCAGGATCCAGTGGGTTTGTATTTCCATGACCTTGAAGTGCACTTTGTCCATCTGTTTGGAATTTTCATGCTCCACACACAGAACATGGAGCAAAGATAAGAAGAGAGATGCAACTCAATGGAAGCTGCACACAAAGAGATGCTATTCCCACAAAACGCTCTCTCTCTCTGTACCCTCATTCAAAAACCAAAGGACATATGTCCTCACTTTTGTCCCGCCTTGTCTGCAAAAATCGGTTTCAATACAGTGTTGACCTTCTGAACCCCAAAACCTGCCGGCGGGTTTGAAAGGATTAGTATTTTTTAAGAAAGAATATGCAAAATTGTAGCATTTACAAGAGCTACAAACAGTAAAAACAGAAAGAATTGTTGGATTTTCTGACAGTTCCTGAACTAAGCATTTGTGAGGAAGAGCACCATTGGGAAAATTACACAAATCTAAGTGACACTTTTTTAAATTCACTTTATAAAGGCACACATTTTGTGATTTATGGCATTATAACTGCATCATCCTGCACAAAAGTATTCATTTTTTTTTAGTTCTCTCTGCTTCTAGAAAGGGTTTCCAAAGAGGTGCAGGACTTTATATTGCAGTGAAAAATAAGCCCACAGTAAGTGAAGGAGCAAATACACCCAGAAACTGCTTTGGGTTCAGAGGGTTCATTAAAAGTTCCATGAAAGACATTCACATTCTCTGTTTAAATAGACACGTAAACATGAGCATTGTGGTGATTTGACAGCAAACACTATCATGTCAGCAGCTTAAACAGACTCCTGTTGTACCTCAAAGTTTCACCAGCAGCTGTGATCATGTTAACTATCAAAACAAAAACCTTATCCAACTCTAATTTATTCGAATTTTAGTAAAATAAAACATCTGAGCGCTGAGTATGAACCATTTTTGGAAGTATATGAGTGTTTCTTGTCGACTCTGTGAATGCCTTGCCTTGTGATGGCTTTCGTGCAGTCAAAACAAAGATTTGTAATTTAACTTAAAAAACAACAACAAAAAAAAAAACCCAGAAACTAAATAAATAAACTGCAGGACCACAGTTCGATGTTCTGTCATATGGCATTACAAACGACTTTTATACGTCCATAGCCTCAATTTTAATTAATGCACATGTCAAATAGCATTCTGTGATATGAACTTTCCAAATGAAGATGCATATATTAATAAAACGAGGTACATCCTGATAAAGATTTTTTATTTTTTTGGCCTCCTATCTGATCTGAGGAATGTTATATTAAGTATTTGGTGATCCAATCCAATACCACTTTCTTAGATAATGCAAACTTCAAATATTGTAGATCAATTGTAGTACCTGGCTGTTCCACCAGGTGGAGCCTCTTACTGATTAATACTGCAGCGGCCTGAGGACACCAGAATGTTGGCAAGCAGAGAGCATTGTGGGGGTTTAGGTAGCAACGGGCCACCATGACAAAGTCTTGTGTGATGCTTAATGACCCTGGACCAGAGACAAACCAGGATCAACTGGGACAGTGTTATTGTATCCCAGAGGTATATGTAACAGAACCTTCTTAAAAAAGCAATATTTGCACAGAAGAAATGCCCATTGTGTGTATTTTTTTGGCGAACAAACAATTGATGATTGAAAAAATAATGCGTTTATTAAAAAATATTTTAAAATGTGCAGTCCTGGTGTCCTGCCATAACCTGTGCTCTCCCTTTAAAACACCTAACAGCGAACATAAACAAAGGATTGGGCTTAGGTCCATGCAGATACCGAGCAGTTTTGAAAAAAGAAGCCTAAATCGGCCCCAAATGGAACACTAGCTAAATACAACTCTTTACAAAGTGAACATATTTAACAGTGTAGGAGTAAAGCAAAGAATATACTTTCTATATAGGTTATAACAACTTAGACTTTCTCTGCTGCACAGTATCTTTCCTTTTCGCACAACTCTGAAAAAACTATTTTTTCAGCCCCACAATGTGGCAGAACAGGTCAAACGCAAAACAAGTGGATAAGTGGATAGTGCCACCGAATACCGAAGCCTTCCCTCGCCTTGCTTAATGAGTGTCTAGACGTTTCTGCGAGTCGCTGTGGTGAATATTGACGACTGACACGAGGATGGAAATGAGGCCGGTAATGCCGGCAGACTGGATCACTGTATGACTGGCAAGACAGCCATCAGCCGGCTCAGTGTGTGTTGGTGTGCTTGTGTGTATGTCTGTGTGTTACCGGTGTTCCCTGCAGGGGGATGTGCGAGCTGTGAATAATGTGTTACACAGTGTGGTGTCCTCTGGATATTTGCTTCTAGTAGGTGTGCAGCAGAGGCAGGTGGAATCCTTGGTTTACTTTGTTGTGTCAGGGACACAGCAACCGACGCACCAGTGAGTCAGTGTTTATGTGTGTGTTGCTTCATGTGTGAATATGAGGATTAGGAATGATGCTTGTTTCGTCCCTTTATTATTGCTGCTACATGCTTTACATAATTGTGTTTGTTTTTCTTCCCCACTAGCAATATGGGTGGATGTTTTTAGTTTTTTTTTTTGTTTAGTTTTTTGTGCATAATACAAGTATGTAAGTGGCTGCTTATGGATGCAAACATATGTTCCTGTATGTCCATATTGTCTCAATCTGTGCACGTGCACTGTGTTCATATGGGGTTTTAGCTTTAAACTGCAACGTCTTTGTGTCAGTGTTGTGTATTTGTGTATGTACATGTGTGCGTCGCCCCCCAGCGAGGTCTGCTGGTGACAGGTTTTGATGGCGACTGGTACCCTGCAGCTCTCTTTATCGCTCTCTCTCTCTCTCTCTCTGTTTCACCACTCAGTCCATTTTTTTTCCCTGACTCTTAATCTTCCTCTAACTCCCTGTCTATCTCTCCATCTTCAGTCTCCCCCTGCCTCCCTCCCTCCCTCCCTCCATCAGAGCAGACATGCACCATTTTCTCTAAATGGAGTTCAGACATTTGGAACCTATTGGACTGAGCAATGAGTAGAAACGCCTAAATATACCAATATAGCTTAGAGGGGAGGGGAGGAAGCTTTCAGGACTCAGCAGAGGGAAACGTGTGTCTAAGAGTGTGTGTTTGTGTGTGTGTATATGTGTGCGACATGCCTGCGACATGCCTGATGACTGCCTTTAATTGGTGGCTTGCTTTTACATTTCTAAGAACTGTCTATATAAGAACTCCACATGGTGCCTTTAAGGGGCTAAAGAGGGGGTGCTTGCTTGATTGACAGGTGTCTTAGCCTACCACATATCATTTTGCTGCTGACACACTTCTCATAAACTCTGCCCTGTCTGCGGCACTGACACAAATCTGGATTTTCTGGACACGGAGCCTGACAAAGACAGCGTTGAGTCCATGTTTTCCTGCAGTCTATGGCTCTATACACACTAATATGTTTTCTTTTTGACACAATAGCGAAACAACAATGATCCCGATCCAGAGGGAAATTATTTCTCAGTTTCAGAAATAAACTCTGTGTGCAAACACGAAGCAGCGGGTCGGCCGCTTAGCTGCAGAAAATACTAAAGAGGAAGAACAGCAATGGAGAAAAGTAAGACCAGAGATTTCTTGAACTGCATAACAGCTGCTGCCAGAGAAAACATCATCAGCAACGCCTGTAATTTGTTATCCATATTAAATTAACCGCCGCTAGTCGAGGCTGATGCCTTTGATTTCTTTTGGAAAACGTTTACCTGATGCATCAGGAAGTAACACGTAGCTACAATTATGAAAGCGAACACATTATCGTTTATTAAATTCTCATTTTCTGCCCATTAAAACTAAAAACTCAAGACTCCAGAGTTCACTCCACAACTCCAAACTGAAACGAGGTCAGGAGCATCCAGAAGTCTCTATTTCAGGAGTCTTAAAACTCCGAAATAGTGCGGACGCCAACCTTAAACGTAGCAGAAGTTCTGCATTGTTAAATAAAAATGTATTATTGTAGATGTAGCCTGAGGTTCAGAGATACACAGATGCTCAAAACTAGCAGCTGGAATATCTTTTTAAACACGCCGTCTTGTTTTGGAACATAAATATCACTCTCTAATGAAAGGGAAATTCAACCGAGACAGAAAAACAACAAAGGAAATGCAGATACGCAAAGAAAAGGACTAAAAAAAAAACACACACATCAAGACAAGCATAAAGGAGGGAGAAGAGCCGAGTGAGCTGTGATACCACTTCTTTGCGGCTGGTATTATCTCTGTAGCCTGTAGCTTAGTAAAAGAGGCTTTAATGCAGACTTACACTGACTCCAGTGAACTGCTAAAAGAGGGCCACTAAAAGGTCATGTGTGTGTCTCACTGTGAGCTTGTTAAAACAAAACCCCATAGGATTCCTAAAGGGATTCTCGACAGATTACTTTACTTAAAGCCTCGCTGGTAGGAAGGAGTAAACGGAACAGAGACACACTGACGGAGAAAAAGACCAGCCTCCTTCCACTGATAAAAATATCAAAGTCAAAAAAAAAAAGAAAAAAGAAAAAAGCTGCTGCTCGCTGGGAAGAGTCAAAAGGTGAAATAAATCACTTCTGGACACATATTTCTAAACATTTAGTCCACAGCGGTCGTCTGTTAGGACTTAATGTATGATTGTTGCAGCTAGAGGATCCAGAAATGAAAGAGATTTTACTACGTTGTGAGCTTGGCCAGAGTCCAGTCTGGGTTTACTCGGAGGGTAAGTGCAGCTCGGACCGCACTAATTAGCCGCCCTGCTCTTCCAAAGATAACAGCTTCACTCCTAATCCGGGCCAAAACAAGCAGCTTCAGCAGAAAGAGAGATGCTCGCATTCCTCGTCACTCGGCAGATAATAACGTCCTGTTGGAGGAGGACTTCGGTCTTTGGATGTTTTTGTCGATTCTGATGGTTCTGAAATTACAAGAACTGAGCGTGGAGGCTGAGTTCGTCCATGAAACGCTGGAACAAAGCTCGCACAGCTGAAGGACTGGCGCGTTTCCTCTCTCTTTCATTTCAGAGTATAAAAAGTCTCAGTCGAGTGAAGCTCTGAAGCAGATTGTCACAACTCAACCTTCAGTTGCACGACAAACAAGAACACAACTGATTTGCTCCTTCACTTCCTGTATACTTTACTGTAACGTGCTGTTATTGTCCGCTATCATCAGAGAATCTCTGGAAATCTAGATACCATGTTTCATGCTAAATTCACGGCAAAGTTCTAAAAACAAAAGAAAGTTCCTTTACCTACAAACGTGCCTCATCAATGTCATGTTGTAATGAAATCAAGACCAAAAGATAATAAGTCTTAAATGTGATAAAGTTTTTGTAGGTTAAACTTAATAATGTTTAAGTAGAAGCAAGTTATGTTATTATTTATACTACATGTTTTCTGTTTGACCATCTGTGATTTGTGTGAAACTTTATAGCATAAAACAGAAATATTTATACAACCATCATGTGAAATTTTAGCTGAATAAATTAAATACTTTCTGAGATTTTTTTCTTTTTCTTTAAAAAATTGTTAATTTTCCACATTTTTCTTGCATAAAAATTTGAAGCTGTTTGAACCACAATATCTCAGGAACTTTTAAAGGTAAAAGCCTGAAATTTTGGCATTTTTTTCTTGTAATAACATTGATTCAGAATCTGTAACACTGGACCAGACGATTAAATATTATCTGGTTATGGATGACTTGAAATATGAAAAAAATAAAATAAAATAAATTGCAGCTACTAAAAAAAGTCTCATCTTTGAGCATAAATAATTGATAATACAAAAGTCAGCTTGTCATATTTTCTCAATAACATGTCGTCGCATGTCTCAATAACATAAATTTCAACGTGTGAAAAAATGTGTAGAAAGTGGGTTGACAAACAATTAAAAATGAATAGATATAAAAAAAAAAAATCATGGAAAGTACTTGATATAACAATCAAAAATATCACAGATTCCATTTTAAATATCAATAATTCATGATGAAAAAACTTCCAAAAAGTCCAATCACAGATCGTTGAGGAGATCCCTAATGATGTGAGACTTACAAAACAACAAAGTCAGAAAACTCATCGCTGTAATGGGCTAATGTTTGACACCAAACTAGCAATGTGGCATCGAACAGCTGCACGTTTCCATGTGTCCTCAGTCTGTGGATCAGAGAAGTGGGAAGCTCAGTTTTAGATGTGATGCCAGTCAGAAGCTGCTGCCCACTCACACTGTGGACGAGGTGGGCCGAGCTGGATTAGGTTCCCCACAGCAGATGTGCCCACACAGGACACAACAACACAATGGCTCCGGCAGAACAAAGCACAGAGACTTAATGCAGCACACGGCAGCCGCATGTTCCTGGTATCGTGCAAATGTGGAAATAATCAGCAGACACGATGATGCAGGAGATAGTGCAGATCGGAATCAGACGGAGATAACACCTCGTCTGACGGAGGGGGAAAGGTGTGAGCCTGTGGATCTTTATCAGTTTATCAGATTGGACTTCTTTAAATAGCTAAATGGAAAGTTTTTTTTTTTTTTGTTTGGGCCAAAATGCAACTGCTGCGTGACACCGGAGGGGCGGGAGGAAGATGGAGTTCCAAAATATCCAACTTGATTTCATCATTAAACATCCACATGTCATTTAAATCAAACTATTCTTGTCACTACGAGGGTGCTTCAAAAAGTGATCAGCCTCAACGTAAGTCACAGACATGACACCAATTCTGAGGCATAACTGTAAACTATAAAGTCTTGAATCGCTGTCCACAGAAAGTATTTGTCATCAGTCATTTCAAAAGGTGACACCAGGTTCGTTCCATCTCGAGGACACTTTTGGCTCATATTCAGGCTGATACAGGATGAGACCACTTTGATCCTGAACCAAAGAATCAAAGCAAACGATGGAACAAAAACAGGTTCTCCAGCTCCCAAAAGGTTCATGATGCCTTTTGTATTCTGGGACAGTATTGAAGCCATCTATACTCGAGACTCAAGATGTGATCTCAGAAAGTGAAGCTCGAACATCGGTGGACCAAGTGCGTTGAAGGTAAAGGAGACTACTTTGAAAAATCATGCAGGAACAGTCTTTCTCCTCCACTTTTGTCTGGTGAGGCTGAGAACTTTTTGAAATACCTTCGCAGCTGGAAGAAATACTCAGAAACCCAGTAATAGATGTTGCATATGTCTGCGGTGTCTGTAGGAACATGTGATGGTATATGTAGTCAATGGCTTGCTCTTTTTTTTTTTTTTAATTGACCATATCTCGGGTCTGTTATGCTTCTGTCTATTTTTTGCACAGAAAATGTTCCTGCCACAAAATTTAGAGCCCAAAGGACAGACACGAGAGTTTTACGGCGGGCAGGGATTTCCTGCATGTGAGCGCAGCCCATGGAAAGAACAATTACGTTGATGACATGATAGCGTGAGGCCATGATAGATGAGGGGGAACTGACTGGGAGCCCTATAAAACTGAGAGCATACATGTTTGTGGAGAAACTATTTCTGTCACTCAGAGACAGACAGAGTCCAGGTCTGGGTGGTTCCTCGGTCACGCACAACGCCATAATCAGAAGCTGCTGCTGCCTCCTCTGGCCTCATTTATCGTCGTTGCCAGCTCTAATAGAGGGTGAGATGTCACAGCAAAGTCATACCGAACTCGCACAAACACATGCGAGCGTGTTGAAGTGTGTGTGTGATTTGAGGGTGACGTAAACGTTGCGGTTAAGTCTCGTTTAGAGCCTCGCATCCCGTCTGGTTGGACTGCAGTAGAAGTTAAAGTCGGCCGATCGCGGTTGCGTCTCCAGGCTGTAATCCTCTTTAACTCACTGACACTTTGATTATTTTTAATAAAATGAAGATAGGGCAACACACCTGCTGCTCCAAGCCTTCTGCTTTACTTTTGACAGCCGCTGACATTATCGCTTCTGAAGCTGTTTCCTTTCGCGCTGCAAAGACGTGTTTGTTCAGTTCTTTTGTACACAGATAGAAGAACTACAACAAACGCTTCGGTGTTTTGATAGTATGGATTACAGTTTTCTGTTACTTGCAACCAGCCTCTGTCCTGGTGAAGTCCTGCCTGACAGTTTATGTCCAGACTGGTTGGAGCTCCGTTCCAGAAGCACTGCAGGTACTGTTTCTAACAGCCATCACAGATTCAATGTTACTGTCCCCACGGCATGTATCAGAAACACCAATGAGAAACATTTAGTTGCTGCACTTTGCAAATGTTGCTCAAACAAGAGCTCGGAGTGCAGGAGCTGGAGGCTGTCTTCACCCACTCCAGTCATCTCGTAGCACCAATGTGACCCATTTATGAGTTTTTAACAGTTTTTTGAGCAACGGAGCTCTTTGCCATGAAGGAATAAAACACATCAGGCTGCACAGACAGTCCTTCGCCTCTTCAGACCTGCAATTCTGTCTGTTAATCTGACGGCATCTGAGCGTGTCGGCTTCATGTCTGAATGAGCAAACTTCTCCATAAAACTTCTCCAACAGAGTAACATTTGTGTGTCACTTTCAAAACGGCACAAGCCCGGACTGAGCATCGTCACATTTGTTATTTGGAGCTGTATGAAGCAATTTAGGGAACTTTTCCCCACATTTTAGCACCAGGAGGTACCACAGCTTGAGATGCAAAACTGTTAGGTTCAGGAACAGTTTCCTTCCCACAGCATCCGTCTTTTAAACAGAGGAGTGTAAATATTAATATTAGCATAGACACGCTACTGCCTTTCACATGGGCAGTTACTTTTGGGACATGTGCAACAACCTCTTATTTATTTTTACTCACTGCACGACCGCAACAGTATTCATAACACTATTTATCTCAGGTATTTTAACTGTGTGTGTTTTATTTTAACTGTGTGTGTGTTTTTATCGCTGAACATGCATCGTCATTTCGTTCTGCAGTGCATCCTTGATGTAATTTGTATGAATGATAATAAAGTATTCTGAATCTGAATCAAAAACACGACAGAGAGCGCCTCTCTTGTTCACTTTGCTCTACAATTTTACATTTATTTGGCTTTACTATGAGGAAGACAGAATTTGCAACCAGTAAAAAACGTAATCTGGATTTTGACAAACGTTAGCAGGAGTTACAGTTTAGTCTGTAGCTTTCGGCTGTTTGTAGGAGTCTTTCCTCTGACTTTATTAAACACCTGCAGGATCTTTATCAGTGTCTCCGAAGCAAGAGGGTTGCACACATTTATGCACAACATAACCTTGTTAATTACTTACAAGTGCAAATAATCCCTGACATGGAGACAGGATCAGTGAAATCTAACCAGACGTCACCCTGTAGTGTTGTTTACCTGAGACAGGTGAGCTGTCACACACAGTCACAGTTTATCAGCTGCAGTTGAATTATTTGTTACACAGCAGTTGAGTCTTGAGCTCCATCACAGCTGTTAGGATGTTTTTATTCTACTGTTGGTGAAGTAGACAATCATCACACATGGACAGAATTATCAGTGTTTTATAAAACTGTAAATAAAGTCGGCTGTTAGTTATTTGGACAGGATTTAGTCTTTTGTATTGTTATTATTGAATTATGCATCAGTTCATGTGCTGTCCAATGTTACAGGTATGAAAAATATTGTGCACATACTGTGACTCTCTCCATGAATAAAATCCTGAGCAACATTAATGTAAAAAAAAAAAAGACAGGACGCCATCACTTCACCAGAATAATGAAGCAGCCATGTTGCATACAGCATGTTTGAAAAGGTTTCTATATCCAGGATCAAACGCAGGATCACTGACATTGAGAAACCTATGGAGCAGCATCAGCCTTGTCCTTTAGCAACATGCAAACACTTGACCCTCCTTGTGTAGCAGACAAAGGTCACCGACTCGCTGATTGAAAACAGATCTCACACGCTGAAGAAGCTTCGTGGGTAACATCATCCGAGCAGGGTTAAATTAACTTCAGCGTGTGAATCAAGAGCGAACCTGAAAATCATTTACGTTCGACTACACGCATTTTCTGCTGAATGCCTCCAGGTGTGTGGAGTAAAGTGTGGGACTGACCTTCTGCAGCGTCATTATGTAAAAATGTTTGTTTGTGTGTGTGTGTGTGTGTGTGTGCAGGCATGCGTCTCTACATCCAGCTGCATCACAGACCCTCCAGCTATCTCCAGGCGAAACCTTACAGAGCTTTACCATATCGAATCCCCAGCTGCCTCTCTGCATCTCCTCTCCAGCACAAACCGTCCAGCGCTTATGAAAAGCCACTAGCCGTAAACACACAATTTCCTCTTGCTGCTGCAGCAACACAAGCCCTAAGGTGTTCCAGGGAGGAGTCGGCTGTAGGAAAAATTGTTTTGTTGTTGCTATAGATTCATACCACATTGATCTGAGTGTCTTCTACAGGCGTAACCACTTATTGAGGGAATCAATTGACCTTTCCAGTGTCACTTCTGTCGTCAGGGGAGCAAATCAATGCCGCAATCTGGTTTCTCCATGAATCCGGATGCGGCGAATGCAATTAGCCTCGCGAGTCTACAGCATGGGAGCTAATCAAACTGATTTATTGTATTACAATGATGCATGCCTGTCAACAATATCATAAGAGCGCTGATCAATCGCCTACAGTCTGGTCACAGCGAAGCCCGGGGGCTGCAGGGGTCAGGCTGCAAGCGTGAAGGATTTCAGAGGGAATCCGGCGGTCGGACTTGAAGACTGAAAACGAGTGAAGTCAGATGTCCTCCTGCGACCTGATCCGATTTTCCATTACTGTCTCCTTTAATCACAGTAAGCGACGGGAAGTGATGAAAGGGTGGTGGAGGGGTGATAAAGAGATGAAGGGATTTGGGAAGAAAGGCTGGGAGTCGTAGCACGATGTGGCTGCGTGTGAAATGCAATGAACCTCTGGAATGAGCCTCGGGGTGTTTCCCCGTTTTCAAGCTATTTCACACCAAATCCTGTTGACTTGCTTCACCTGGGAAAAAGCGTACAAATCCACACGAGACATCTGCGTTCATGCGGATTTTTCTCACCGACATAAAGTCTGACAATTACAGCGCAGCTACAGTAGCTGTGTCTGATAGGTTTGAGTCCAGCGCACCGACTCTGCTTACGTAACCATCTGCATACTTTGAATATCTGAAATAGTTTCGCTAAAACTCGTTTACTCAGAGGTATTACTCATGGCCAGACTCCAGCTACGTGGTTAAAAATGATTTCTTTTGCACACAGATAAAGCTGAAACGACAACTACTATCGTGAAACTGCATGATTCTAGAAGAGACAAATACAACTCACATTAAGAGAGATAATAAATACATTTTTTTCTCCTCCAAATAATTGAAAGTAAAACAACATGATGCACCGTTATTGGATATAATGTGTTTGTTTTGCTGTTTTAACTTTGTAGAGTTGAACACCTTTGACACGTGACTGTCATCCCATCAGGTCAGTGTAAAAATTGTCACTTATAACAGCTAATTACACTGTGTTTGTGTGTGAATGTCAGAAAATTATAAATAACAACAATAATAGGCCTGACTGTCAATATCAGTAACCTTCAAAATCTGTGGAACTTGTGTATCTGTGGAATTTCACCAACAGCGGTGAGCAACAAGCATCCACGTGTTGAGCTTTCACTGTACAACTGACAGTTTTCAGCCTTTTACTACAGTTTGTTGTAAATATGCTGTTTTTCACATATACTGTAAATCAGCCTGATGCAGTCATTTAGTGTTGGCAAAAAGTTTTTTCATGTTTGTTTGAAGAGGAATGCCTAGTGGTGTAATGTGATGAAGAGCAAAATGCAAAACTAGTTCAAAAAGCAACGCTGATTATTTTGTTAAATGTTGCCAATTTACCAAACTCTCTCAACCCCTAAACCCATCAGCTGATTAGAAAGCTTTGTTGTCTTTTAATCACCAAAACTACATCATTTATCAGAGCCAGGAAGTTATGTAGAAAATAAATAAATAGGTGAATAAAAAAATTCAGCTCTCAAACTGAACTAGTCGTGGGTGATGTGTGATTCTTTCTGAAAAGGTACCAAATCTAAGCTTCAAATTGAGATATTTCATCAAAATTCCTCATTCTACACATCTCTTTAATATCTCTTTGCTTTCACCATATTCTACAAAAAACAAAAAATTCAGTGCTCGCAACTGAACGTCATGTGACCAAACATTCTGTGACTTTTCAGTGAGTGTTGACGCAGGACAGATAGTAGATAAACATGGAAACAAACTATAAATGTGAGTTGCAAAATATCGATAGCGCTCTATTTAGAGCTAAAATTTGTCTCCAGTATTCTCTAACTCCTGTGTGCATTTGGGGAAAAGCTTTCACATGTTGATTTAAGGTTTTTCAGTAAAATAAACAATTAAAGAAATTCAACTTTTGTTTTTTTTTATGATTTATGGCATTATAAGTATGTTGTACTGCACAGAAGACATTTTTGAGTTCTTTACTATTAGCCATGGTTGTGTTGCTTCCATGAAGGTGCAGAACTTTATACTGGAGTGAAAAATGAGCTCCAAGTGAGTGAAAACGTTCCAGAAACTTAAGGTTTAATCTGTAAACATAAGTGTGGTTAGGCCTTTTAAATGTATTTTGGCACATAATAAGACAGACAAACTGTTAGAGTAGCAGTCGTGTATTGTTTGTGTCTTCTCACATTGTTGTCTAGCTTCTAAGAAAACTGTCATCCAGCCTTTCAGTCTGTTCTAGATCTAGTGTTTGTGTTCATCTTTATATGCAGCTCAGATCCTTCTGTTATTCCTGTGTGGAGTTGAATTATGTAAAAAAGCAGATATAAACAAGTACAAACACTTCACACGCTGCCTAAAATGCAGAATATTCGCTGTCAACACTACCTAGATGTCTACAAGAGCATATTCTATTTCATACTGTGCAGCTTATCTCTGCAGAGCTCAGTTACCTCGGCATAGTTTGCATGCAAGAAATACACCTTGTTTCATTTCATTTCCAGCTAAACTCGCAGTAGCTTCTGTTTCACGTCTGGGATACGAGTCCAGAGGGCTTTTAATAAGCTCATTCCCAAACATAATAAGATGAAATGAAACTGTTTTTCGGTGATGGAAGGCTGGTTTGGCAGCTCAGACCTGGAGAGACTCAGCTCTCCTCCACTGCAACCTCCTTCAGTAACTAATGCAACCTCGCCTGCCACTGCTTCTCACTAATTTCCAATCTGTGCATTCATTTCGGCAGCACTCTCGCTTGGTTTCTAATTTACCCCAAACAATGAAGCCACTAATATGTTCACATATTGGCTGACTTATGACCAGGATAAGATGGTTAACATCTTGTGGTGAACATTATATCGTACGTATCTTTCATCCGTGATGTTGGTGCTGTTGTGATTTTTATTCTTCTGGTCGTAGGACAGAAATCAGAGGATGTGGGTTAATAAAGGTACCTTGTATTGTGAGCTGGGCCTGAGCTTCGATGGTGCTGTTGGAATTTTCCGCCACGCAGGTGTAGATGCCGGCATCCTCCTCCGTGAGGTTGTAAATCTGGATGCTGCCGCCGCCCAGCACTTCCACTCGACCCTCACTGAAGACAGAAACAAAAAATTTGGGGGGAAAGAAGGAAAGAAAATTAGTTAGATCTGACAGATTTTTTTCAGTAAACTGCATTTATTTTGGGCTTTTCTACATGTATAACTGTCTACACCACACGCAGGAGCTCTCGGGCTGCCGACCCAAAAGCAGCATCTGGATAAACATCTAGTAAAATATGTAAAAAAGTCATGACAGCCTATTTCCATGAAGCTCGTCTTCCCCTCCTGCTAAAATCGCTGAGCTGTAATGGATGCAGCCTCTGGAGCTCCACGTTCCCCCACTGACCTCAGTTTGACTCCACATCTCGTCCTTGTTTCTTTTGCTCTGTCACCTCAAACTGACTCCCCTGAATAAATAAAATATGCTAAAAGCAGGGTCAGCCGCCCCGACAAACGAAAGAAAGCAACTTGCAAATTCTTCTAAATGGTCTTGATTTAAAAACTCACTGGTTTTTTAATACAACTAGAGTGAGGCGGGAATAAAACTAATTCCTGTGATCCGTCTTGTAGCTTAATTCAAAGGCTTTAAAGAATAAATGCAGCAGGACAGATGTCATCATGTTTTATTTCGCAGCGCTACAGCTGGAAAGCACGCAGCGGCACCACTGTGGTTGTTTCATCGTCTCAACAAATGTTTTCGTTTTCTTTCATCAGCTGTTAATTAAAAAGGGTTGACAGGCATCTACAGTGCGACAGAGAAGTGTTGCTGCTTCTAGTCATTCAGTACTGACAGGAGCACAATCCAAAGCAAAAATGTTCATTCAAATTTATTTTCTACGCTTTTACCCTTGATAGTTAATGAAAATCTCTTTATTTACATGTCTCGTTTAAAAAAATTACCAAAAATAAACTGTTTGCTCTCAAAAGATTCTGCAAAAACTAAAAACTCACTCATATGCAATCTTCTGCATGACTGAGAAGCCATTAGTGACTCGACTGCGACCGCCAGTCACGTGACAAAAGTTCAGGGATTTTTCAGCTGGACTGCAGGCAGTGTTTACACAAAACCGTTATTAGATAAGCACGGAAACAAATTGAAAATGTAAGAAGCAAAATATCTATCGTATGTAGAGCCAACATTGGTGTCAGTGGAACAGACAAGTGTTGCTGCTTCTGGTCATTTAGTACTGACAGGAGCAAAATCCAAAGCAAAATGTTCATTGCAACTTATTTTCTAAGCTTAAAATTACGCTATTTAATCAAAACCACTTTATTTTACACATTTTGTTTTTTAAAAATGCCAAAAATAAGCTGTCTGCGCTCAAAACATTCTGCAAAAACATAAAAATCTGCGCTCTTCTGCAAAATTGAGAAGCCATTCGACTGTGGACGTGATAAAAATTCAAGGACTATTTGGCTCAACTGCAGACATTGGTTACACAGACCAGTTAGTAGATAAGCATAGAAGCAAATTAAAAATGTAAGAAGCAAAACATCTATACGTTTGTTTCACTGTGACAAACAAGTGTTGCTGTTTCTAGTTGGCACTGACATGAGCAAACTCCAAAGCAACATGTTCATTATCATGACTCTAACAGCCAGTAAACAGATCGAGAACTTTCCTCTTCTCATACAGGCTTCACATACTTTGACTTCAACTTTAATATCATCACAAACATGAATATTTCCCTCTACTAAAACATACATTTACATAATGTAACTCCAAGTGTTGCTTCATAACGCCGCTCGTGCTTTTTCGAGAGCGCAGTCTTAAATATTTATTATTCTAAAATATTTACACCTCATCCTGAAATATAACCACACACGTGTTTGCATGGCCCCTCTTTGAACCAGTGACCCTCCTCCATCTTAAACAGTCCCATCTTTGATTTTCCCCCCAATAGGCCCACAGGGATGCAGTCTGTGGCCGAGCTCAGGCTTGATTCAACAAGCAGTGGAGCATGATGGGAGCAGGACTGAGGCTGAGAGGCAAGAAAACAGCAATCAATAGCTTACAGAGAGAGCTCCGCATTCAGAAAGGGAGAAAAAGAGGCGGCGAGAAAAGGAGGATCAGCGGGTCGGCTGAAGGAGATAAAAAAATCCAAAGAGGGCCACAGCAAGCAAGACGCAAACCGAGGAAAGCGAGATCAGTGCATAATGGTTGCTGCACAGTGGAGGTAGAGAGCGCACCGAGCAAAACAACTCCATGCCGAAGGTTGATTTAGCTTTAAACAAACTGCTGACTAGCTAGATTCCCCACACATGCCCCCTTGTCTCTCTCCCTGACTAGTCCTGGGTTTGGCAGCGCCGGCTTTTTCCAGACCATCTGTCCGTCTGCCGGTGCTGGAGTGGAGCGTTCGAGTGGCACTCGACCTGCTGTCACCAAAATTGCATCACTGTTTCACTTGGACGGTAAGGGTAAGATGGACTATTAACTTTGAAAACAGCCATTCAAAAGTTTCATCGGTTTCAAGTTTTCCAGGCTCACTTTCCTGTAACAGATTAGGACAGAAATATAGTATAATGCCTGCACGAGGAGAGCAGCTTTTAACCTCAGCTACCAGGGCACTCCAAAAGGTTCTCGGCCTCACCTGGAAACAAGAGGTGGAACTCCCATTTTGGGGCGTAACTGTATATTATAAAGCCTCATATCGCTGTCCCAAAAAACTCAAAGTGATAAAAAAAAGAAGAGAAAAGCTTCGATCTGGTTGGCGTTGCTCCAGGACAATGCATCCGTCCACATAAACACAGCTGGCAGAAGCAGCCAAATGTGGCTTTAAACTGCTGAACCTAAGTGACCCGACCTGCACCGTCTGACTTCTGTTTCCCTAACGTGCCATTTTCAAAGTGATGATGGGGTGATGCATGGCGTTGAGGAGTATGTGGAGGGATGATGAAGCTTGAACATCAGTGGATCAAGAGTACTGAAGTTAAAGGAGACTATGTTGTAAAATTATGCAAGAACAATCTGTCTCCTTTTATGTGTGTGTGGCCGAGAACCTTTCCCTCGTAGCTTCTACGAAGTGCTCTACAATGAGTTTGTCATTCCCCCTAACAGACTGTCGCCATGTAAAATGTTGCCCGAAGAGACTTTGGCATGTTGAGGGACTGGAGGTCAAACCGCCAACTTTTCTATTAGTGGACAACCTGCTCCACCACCTGAGCCCCAAAATTATCTTGCTAAGGACGTCGTCTGGTTAAAAAAAAAAAAAAAAAACAAAACCTTTCCCATTCCCAAAAAGGCCAAAGGGGGGTTTTTTATATGCTAGAAGACAGATGAGTAAAATATACAGTCAACACCATGGCTGAGTATTTCCACCTTGGAACAGCAAAACACTGATGACGAGAAAACATCAAAAAGCAGACACAAACATGACAGAAAAGAAAAACGAGACACGACATGACAACACAAAACAAAAGAAAGGAGACAAGGAAGAGACACAAACAAAACGCAACAAACAAGACAGTGAAAAAGAGACATTACACAACACAAAGGAGAGACGAAACAACAAAAATGAGAGACACAAACTAGACAAAATGAATCACAAAATGACAAAAAAGAGACATAACACAACATAAATGAGACACAACAACATAAACAAGACACAAAAAGTGAGACACAAAAGAGCACAAACATTAAATGTGGTAAAAACGAGACGCAGAGGGACATTAAAGAGATATAAAACAACACAAAGGAGACACTAACCAACAAAAACAAGACACAAAAACACACACAAAGGAGACACAAAAGAAAAAGATGATAGTTACGGTCAAGTATTATTGAGGCAACATGATATATATACAGTATATTATTTTAAAGTCTAAACAGGAAACTTAATCCTGCCTTCGAGTCTGTAATCAGGTTACATTTACACTATTTTAAGGTAGGAAGGGTTGTTTTAATGGAAAAACTTCTAAATGCAGATACACAGAGACGAGTTTTACGAGTTAAATCAATGACTGAAGAGGGACTTTAAATATTTAAATGCAATAACAGATTTACTGTTGGGGTTTCATACTAGTTTTTTCCACACTGCGGTACTGTGCCTTTTGCCAATCGCACACAGAAAGCCTGAGCCTGAACATAATGTTCCCCTCTGTACCAAACTGCTGTGCCAGATTATTACCTGGTGGTCACAGTTCACACATGACCAAAATTTATAACCGTACTTCCTGATGAATTAGGAGGGAAATGAATGCACAACTGCGCTCTGCAGTAATGTTGAAAAGTCTGATTGCTTCAAGTTGTCACCAATTTCCAAAGCAGTAAAGTGACAGTAGCACCATAGAAACTCCATAGAAATGACATCAAAGCCGTGGTTACTGGAAGCAGCCATTCATAACAAATCTGAGCAGTGTCAGACCTGTTTTTAAATCCAGGACAAGAGCCGTCTCATGAAGTCAAAAGAACCATGTGGACCCATTCAGACCGACGGTAAACACAAGTTAATCCCAGATCAATACAGTCTAAAAACACAAACTGCACCTGGACACATTCTGACAGGTTATATAATAAAGTAGAAAAAAAAAACACAAGCAAGAAGTAGTTCGATCAGCAGAAAGCCTGACAGAGAATGCTCCGGGTCTTCAAGGTGGGAAAAGGGGGCAAACATAAAGAAAAGCAGGCTGCCTTTTCCCTTTTGGTCTCCAGTGTGTAGACAGCAACACAGAATCAGTGAAAATGCCAAATGTCTTGCTGTACATTGATTACTTCCCGGTGCACATTAGAGGGTATGGCTGGTTCTGCTGGGAGGCTCCACATGTCAAATCCTCACTAAATGAAAAAATTCCTCTGAAAGACGTCCCTGAGTTCACTGTGCCAGGCATTCCTGCAGTTAGTCTCACCAAGACAACTATTCAGACTCTTGGCCTTTTGTGCCGCACGCTCCATAAAAGGCATTGACAGCTTCCTCTTGTATTTGAAAGAGGAACACACAACACATGTCAAACCACCAATTTCTCATTCTGCTCAGAGCAAGTTGGTCTCAGCCTACAGCAGCTAAAGTGCTCTGCCAAACCAGGAATGTGTGACTGTTCAAAAGACCATGAGGGAGGGAGACAAAGTAAATTGGTTTGAGCTGAATGAACTGAAGACACCTGGCAATATTGCAAAAGGGAGCCCTTCTCCACTTGTGGTCATTTAAATGAAGACAAAGTGTCTGCTGTAAAAAAACATATGAAGGATGTGTCGCGCATTAGCTGAAGGTCCTCGGTGGGAAAACGCCGTTAAGTGAGACTCTAATTAAAGCTGTATTATCTGTGTTCACCTACAAAGAGGTGTTAAATTAGCTGCCTCTGCCGTCACTTCTCAACAGCACAAGCACATATACGTATACACAGGTACAATAGGAGCAACGCGGACTCTGCGGGGTAAATAGACGAGGAGGTGCAATGCTGCTAATTGGCCTTGCTGTCTCTATAAGGGTTTGTGTCACATAAAGACAGAAGAAACGCGATCCTGAGCACATCTTCCAGCAAAATGCAGCTGAAATATGTGCTTCTCGACTCGATGACTCTTGAATCAGACAGATATTTATAGCTGTACTTTTGTACCTTTCATCCTTGGGACTATAAGAGGGTTGTTTTTGCTTCTGACATGATGCTCGCCCTCTGACATAATGAACGGATTGATTTGACATGTTTCCTTTGGGTTTCACCTTTGACAGATGTTTCTTCTGATACTTTTTCTGCTTCTATTCCTGTAACTTAAAAAAGCCTTTGTTTCTGACTATGTCAACTCCCATCCTTGGAATTTATCATCCAATAGATTTAAAACTCTGTTCAACTAAGACTGTTGCCTCGCAGCAAGAAGGTCGCCGGTTCGCGTCCCGGTGGGGGCACCGGAATCTTTCTGCGTGGAGTCTCCATGTTCTCCCCGTGCAGCGTGGGTTCTCTCCAGGTTCTCCGGCTTCCTCCCACAAAGTCCAAAAACATGTTGAGGTTAATTAGTGATTCTAAATTGTCCGTACGTGTGAATGTGAGTGTGCTTGGTTGTCTGTCTCTAAGTGTAGCCCTGTGATAGACTGGTGACCTGTCCAGGGTGTCCCCTGCCTTCACCCTGAGTCAGCTGGGATAGACTCCAGCCCCCTGCGACCCTCGTGAGGATTAAGCGGTGTATAGATCATGGATGGATGTTCAACTAAGCATCCAGTAAGCATTTGTAACAGCTTGAATAAATTCAACCAAAATCAACAGTCAAACCTCACAAAGCTTACAAATACATGCAATCTCGCACACATAACCTCCGACTGTGTTGTCTTAACACCACAAAGTAACTGCAGCAGTGGAATAAAACAACTTCAAATAACACAACCTTCAGAAGTTACACTGGGACCGACAGATTCAAACAACTTTCCTAACCAATGATCATAACGTAGTAATCGTAAAGCAAAGGTAGCTCAGTGTGCTGATTACAGCTATTTCTAACTACAAACGTGTGGTGTTTGCAGCAAAGTACGCTCATCTTCATCAGCCACCCAGCTAGAGGAATGTTGTTGTTGTCTTCTCATAAACACCAGCCTGAAGCCATTAGCTGCCACAGAAGTCTCCGTCATGGTGGCCCCCACAATGGTCTCAGCCACACAAACACAGAAAAACCATCTCATGCATCCACAACAATCAAACACAACAAAACTGAAATGACTCATTCAACAATTTGGATTTGAACAATAAACCTCCAGTGGTTCTTTGTGTTTGCAAACACGGACCTGCCAACATGTGGGCTTCATGTCTGCATGAGCACCTTGGTCACGCTGGCAGTCTTACGAGGTCAAACCTAGTACCATTTTCTTATCATTTTCAACACAGCACGAGTCTAAACCAGACCTAGTCACATTACCAGATAAGTACGCACAAGCAACAGTACGCATTTTTCCATATTGCCACACCAATAATTATCTGAAATAACATGTAGAGCTTAAAAGTCACCGCTTGTGTGCCAAGCTATGATAACACAAATGAAAATGTCTGTAGCAAAACACTACCTTTACATTAACAGCTTAGCTTAACAATATTCCCCAATAATGAATGTAATCCAGGTTTTCCTCCCCACAAAACATTATCAAGAGCTGAAGTTTAGTTTGTTGCTTCCAGCTGTTTGTAGGAGTCTTTCCTCTAAGTTTATTACATATCCAATAGCGCATATGTGCATGTGGAACAACATCGCCAGTAACTTCATTAAATACCTAAAATTATAAATGATCCCATGGAGTAGGGATCATTCTGGGCCTGGAAAGGTCCTCACTCTGTTTACTATTCTTCACATCACGTCTGTCACACACTATTTGCAGCTCAGTGTGTTGCTTCCAGCTGTTGGTAGGAGTCTTTCCACTGAGTTTATCAAATAACTGCAGCATCAGACAGCAGCAGAAACCATATGAGCATCTCCAAAGCAAGACAGTTGCACACACTGATGCAACGAACAACAGCTATTCGTTATTTGGACAGTTTGATAAGCGACTATTAGTTTAGATTTAGTCATTTGTTTGTTGAGGCATTACACATCACTGTCCAGTCTCACATGAATGACAAATATCTTGCATATGTCCCTCACTGTGGAGGATATTTCATAATAAAGCCGCAGAAAATTAACGGAAAAGTGACTTGACACCACTTTAACGGACTGATGAAGCTTGCAGTGTGTCATATCCGTCTGACAAGGGCTCTCGTGAAGCACCTGTCAAAAAAAAACGTGTAGCTTTTGACTCTTCTCTCTTTAAAAGCATCTCTCCACTTTGAAAACATTGCAAAGAACAAGCACACATTTCTCCTTCAGCTCATCTCTAATGTGCGACTGCCCCGGGAAAGGTGTCGGAGAATGTCCTGTCAGCGTGCAGAGGCCTCCGACACGAGCTCGTCGCCTGTTCTGCCATTCAGCTTTGGAAGGCAGCAGCAGCAGCTTCAGAGAAGGACTCGCGAAGGGGGTGGAGCACATTTGGTATGTGTGAGCGGTGACTCAGCCTTCCGTAACAAAGACTGGTGGCAAGGTCAGCACACCTGGGTGAGGGGGAAGCTGCGGCTCCCCGAGGAACAGTGGGTTTGCGCGAGCGTGTTGATGGAGGCACCGCAGTCCGCTGTCACAAAGCAATCAGAGGCGCCGTGACAGTGGTTGGGCATGGGTCACGGCGTCTGCAGTGCAAGGAGGAAGCAGGTGGAATCACAACTGTCACAACAAAAAAGGGGGATTCATTATTAATGGATAGAGTGGAAGCTTCTAAACTTTTCTTAGTTTGACCGCTTTTTTTTTTTTCATCCGGAATAAATTTCTTTTTCGCTCCCTACTTTCCCCCCGACTCTCTCTCTCCAAGCCTGCATGGCGACACACCGTGAATGCCAACGATTATGCTGTTGGAGGTGTTGTGGTTCAAAGTGAACGCCAATTGAACTTCCCCCATTTTGACCAGAACCTAATCATAACAGTTCCATGAATTTGAAACATGTTCAAGGTGTGAAGGAAGGAGCGGAGTTTCATTTTACAGACAAGGAAAGCGGACGGCGGATTGGAACGATTTGTCTTGCTTCCAAAACACTTTTTTTTTTCCTCCTTTACTTAAAACCTGCTCTGATATGAGAAAAAAAAAAACAAATGGGAGAGACAAAGGAGAGGAGAGCGAAGAAATAAATGCATAACTAAACAAACAGAAATGAATGTGAGAGATTGATGAGAAACGAATTAATGAGAAAAGCAAGAGTGCAGGACTTTTACATAAAAATGAATGGTTACATTGGATAGAATGGAGCTAGGTTCAAATGAACTAGAAAAGAGGACATCACATCATATTTAATGTGACTGCAAATCTGTCTAACTCGTATAAATAATGGGTAAATAAAGGTCTTTAAGGTAGTAAAAGGTGTTAAAATCCATACAAAGTGTAAGAAACTGGGCATCTTGTATAAGTTCATTGATTATATGGTTAAAGCAGGAGTGCGAGACTTTAACATATAAATGAATTTCTGCTACATCCAAGTCCGGACATTGCTGAATAAGCCGATCAATAGCAGGTAAATCTCTCTGTATTGTGTGTAAACCACTTGAACTTCCCCATTTTGACCAATCATAACAGTTCTACGAATCTGAAACATGTTCAAGGTGTGAAGGAACGAGTGGCGTTTTATTTTACAGACAAGGAAGCGGATTGGAACAATCTGTCCTGCTTCCAAAACACTTCCTTTTGTGTGTGTGAGAGACAAAGAAAGAGGAGAAAAGATCAGCCGAAGAAATAAATGAATAAATAACCGAATACAAATTAACGCGAGAGATTAATTAGAAACAACCTGGTTCCAAAAGCACAAGCTGGAGCTGCTCAGGTGACTCAGCCATAAAAACATTTTTGTTTTCCTCTGGCTCATAATGGAAAGCTGCAGAGCCCTCAAGACAAAAACAAGTCTTGCATACCTGACTTTATTTGCTTTGTTTCCTCTTCCAGCATCCACGAGACTAACCCCATCGTTTGATTAGTGCATATTACAGTGCAGTCTGCAGCCCGTAACTCGCGTAATATACTTTTAGATGGCTCTGGTGGGCCCTCTGGAGAGCCTGAAGCCACAAGAAACCCTGCCAGCCTCATGCTGCGTCACCTCTACAGAGCTACAGCACCGCACTGGGTTATAAAGCCTGTAAATAGGACACATACGGACATAGTGTCTGGTGAGGAGGCACAGTAAAGCTTTGCATGTGAGTTATTTTATGCTGTGACAGACAATAAGCAGGCTGTCTGCGTCTAAAGCCCCGTATACTCGGTTCTATTTCAAATAACGTTGCTGCGAAGATTCGGAGGCAAATTACAGCATGTGCATGAGCAGATTCTTTTTTAGAAATTATGCAACTGACTGAAAGAAGAATAGATGCTGTGACAAGAGAACGTTGTCGGAGTAGAGTCGGCGACATTGTTATGTGCTAGAAATGTACTAGAGACATCCCATGAAAGAGACTTCCCATGTTCCACTCCCAGAATACCTGTGTTGCTTGTCTTGTTTTCTCAGCCGCACATGCCAACCAAACCACTCCATTACCTTAACCCACTCTGCTGCTGCCATCTATCATTTTACCAGCATCGAAGAAATCTGAGTTGGTAAGTCAGATTCTAACCATGTGAGCCTCCTGTGCATCTGAAGGAACGTGCTGCACTGGATGCCTGCGGTACACGCCAAGCTCTCTCAATGAGGGGAACACGTGGAGCAGAACTGCTGAATTTTCCATTAGATAAAAGGCATACAGAATCTTGAACAGTATTTTTTATATGTTCAACTGTAAAATGTGCTGCTATCCAATACACCTCAGCCATAGCTGCTGTGTTAACACTGTGAGAGAGGCAGTCATTTAAATATCCATCCATCCATCCATCCATCCATCCATCCATCCACCGCTTAATCTTCACTAGGGTCACGGGGGGCTCATTTAAATATATGTTTAATAACGTATTATTGAGGTTGAAGTTAGCAGTGATGCTGCACCGCAATACATGTTGAAGCAAGAGTGAAGGACCTTTACATATAAATGAATGTCCAGAGAGTTCACATAATGCTAATGGTAACTAGCATGAAGCTAAATTTAAATCAAGTGGGATAGATTTGCAGCCACATTAAATTCACTATTTAATGCGACTGCAAATCTTCTTAAATAGTGCAAAAATGACAAATTGAGTGACAACAGTTAAAGTTTCTGTTTAAGGTATGCCAGTTTGTGTCTTTCAGGTAGTAAAACACGACAAAGCATACTGATAAAGCTTATATATGTGTGTATATACAGTATATACATATGTAAAAATGAATGACATGGTTGAACTTGGAGTTCACACAGTGCTAATGGTCGCATGTGGCTAACATGGAGGTAAGCTGAAATAAACTTGACTATAATAAAGCACATCAAATTACTAATCGATGTGACGGCATATCTTTCTAAATAGTGCAAATAATGGCAATTTTAGTGACAACAGTTAAAGTTTCTGTCCATGGGATGCTACCTGAAATGATTCAGAGCATTTTGGAATTTGGGTATTAGAGGAATAAAATAGCAAAGGGTGTTCAATCCATACAAACTTGAAGAAATCTGATGTAATCTAACTGATCACATGATTAAAGCTTGATTGCAGGACTTTAACACATGAATAAATGTCTATTATAACACATGGGTTTACACGATGCTAATGGCTACATGTGGCTAACATGGATGGATTTTGTGACTTCAAATCTTCTACAACAATACGGCCAATTTGAGCGACGACAGTTCGAGGTTTTGTCCATTGGATGTAAAATGTGTCTAAATCCACACAAACTATGAGAAACTGAGCATCTTGTATAGTTCCAGTGCTTCCATGGCTAAAGCTGGAGCGCAGGACTTCTACATATGAATGAATGTAGTTCCAGCCAACTGGTGTGCCAGCGGCGATGCAGTTTCATGTTTACTAGCAATGATTGGTTTGCCAGAACTTGAAGCATCCAAGAAGAGTTTCTCAGGCTCCAGATTTTAAAAAAAGAAGCTCTGCATTCAGAGAGGATTCTCTTGTTTATTGTCTGCCGGTTTCTCACTGCTCATCTTTTCTCTCTTCACTCTCCTCACACCCAAACCAGTCGAAGCAGATGGCTGCCCGCCTTGAGTCTGATTCTGCTGAAGTTCACTCCTGTTCAAAGAGAGTTTTTATCTTCTGCTGCTGCCAAGTGCTTGTTCAAAGGCGCTCAGCGGGTTTGTATCTATAATATGATATTGTAAGGTCTTGACCTCACCATATGAGGCGCCCTGAGATGACTTATATTGTGAAATGGGACGATATAAATAAAACAGAATTAAACTGAACCTCGCTAATAGCATGAAGAAAGGTGCAATGAAAATCTATAAGCCATTAACATTAACAGGTTGTATCTCTTTTCAGCCTCTGCAGCTGAAAGGTTCGTCTGCACTGCCCATACTTTTATTGCACTGGCCATTTTCTGTGCTGTTTGAAAACAACACATAAAGAGCAGAACGGTCACAAACCCATAAAGTTTAAACATAAACTGAGAATCTCAAAAAAAAAATCGATGACGGCGGTTTGATGGTGTGGGTGTTAACAATGCCACTGCACTTAGAAGGGTGGGAAGAACAAAGCAGGTTAAAAATTTTGAGTGTCGCTTCATGACTTCACTCAAAACAACAGACAATTATGGATGATTGCATCTGAAGGACTGTTAGCTTAGATGGAAATTTAAATGGCAGGGGCATTTGCTCGGTAATGCTGTCTTTTCAAGAGCAGTAGAATCAATTCTTCTGCGTGTGCATCTTCAAACCATTATTAAAGTGCTAGTGGTTTGGATTCCACATCATTACGAGTCGCCCCGCTGCAAAGTATCTGTTGTGCACTGGCAATTTTGCAATAACACATATCAATACTGTTATATGCACACATGGTATACAAGCGCCCGGCCACAACTTTAAAATCACTCAGAGGTGAAATGAATGACATTGATCCTCTCGCTACAATGCAATGTTCTGCTGGGAAACCTCCGGTCCTGGCATTCATGGGGAGGTTATTTTGACCTGTACAACCCACCTAAACATTGCTGCAGGCCAAACACAGCACTGACTTCCGCGCCACGCTGCGAAAACTGCTCTGGAACAGCTTCAGGAACATGACAAAGAGCCCAAGACTCAGACTCCAAACTACCCAGAAAACAGACTGAGCATCCGTGGGAAGAGCCACAACAAGCCTGATCCATGGAGGCCCCACCCCACGGATAACAGGACCTACAGGGTCTCCAGATGCCACCAGAGGTCGTGTCCATGACCCGAGCTCAGACATGTGTTGGTGGTACGAGTGGAACCTATACAATGTTAGGTAAGTGGTTCCAACGTTGTGCCTGATCAGTGTAAAAAATAAAGGGCATCAAATGGAAATCAAAGACTTTTTAAACATCTGTTGTCACATAGAAATGTTAAAAAAAGCCATGAAAACGAATGTCAGCTGTTCTACTTAGATGTAGGAATGCTGTCCCTGTTTATCCCAGTTAAATTCAAGGTCTGAGATCAGCAAACCTCATTAAAATCTTTATCCTTTAGTGGCTAAACCTCCACAATGCTTGCCAATACAGAAGTGTCCGCCTCCTCTGATGGGGTTTTCTGTTATTTTGTTGTTTTTCTAAACTATGCATGACCTTCATAAGGAGTTTTATTTGCTAAACGGGGCAATGCCAGATTCTTGGCAACTTAGACTTCATATCTAGTAATACTTTTGTTGAATATCAGCTTTATCTCTCATCTTTTACAGATTATTTTGCTGCATCGGAAAATGTGAGAACGCATAAAAACACACACTGATGGTTGAATAACACATGATATCGCTATTTGTATTATTCCATTCATCATTCATTTATCAGTTTACTGTCCATATATGTTGAATAATATACTTTCAAGTACACAAATATTACATTTTTGCATGTCTGTCAGGCTTGCTGTGGACTGGCAGCTGAACACGGTCGCTATTTTCGCTATCATTAGTACCACATTATCAAAGATTTATAAAGAATTCCACTGAAACGTACAAGGCACTGCTTTGAAATTGTTCGCCTTTATCTGTAAGAACTTTATCAAAGAGGATCAAATGTTTACTTTGCCTAGATATGTCAAAAAAAGTGTACAATATCCACTTGTGTACTTATTTATTTACACATTCTTAACATTTTCACTGCATCTTTCGCTGCTGCTAGAGCGTACACTAGAGGAATATTAGCTAGGAAGAGAAAAACAATTTTAATTGCTTGCTGTTTGTATTTAAACCTACTGGTAGATTTTGGAAAAAGGTAAAGACCAGTATGACTTTGATGTAAGCGCTTTGAACATTTGTGGCCTCTTACTTTTAACAGTGCTGCTCTGCGGCGGGGACAACAAGCCGTTTTTCATTTTCTTCATGTCACTCTGGTCTTCAATAAATTGACGTGGACGGCAGTGTTGCTCTGCATGTATACGTTTGTGTGTGCGCGTTCATATTTATTGCCTTTTGTCACCTAGGAACAGTCGAGTGAACGAGGCGGGATGCGTGTCTGCGTGCTCGACATATGCACGAGAGGTTGCCACTGCTGTCCGATCGCAAACAAATTTCCCACACCAAACTCCTCTCTTCATACACAAGTAAACGCAATATATACACAATCATATTTAAATGAATGCGAGGAGACAAGGAGGAGAGGAGACGGATGACTTGGAGGCTTTGGGAGAGGGTTGATTTACATGCTCTGTCAATTCCCCGTTGCTGGCCGACATGCATAATTCATCCGTTTTATTGACTGCTGGGGAATTCTATTAGGTGATAGAGTGATACTCCCAAGAACAAAAGATGACTGTCCTTTTCATGAGTGTCATCAGGACCAGTATGAATGAGGAATCCAAAGGCCTGTGTCCCGGCGCATAAAGGCACCTGGGGACGATATCGATGACAAGCAGGGCATTTGCTAAGAATGCATTTTTAAACGTGTTGACTGAACAGCTTCAAGTGTTATATATTCTGTCGTGGCCTTGCTGAGATTAATCACAATAAATGGCCAGCTCGGTGTCCTTGGCGATAGACTTGCTCTGAGCCTAAACGACTCCGAGGCAAAGGATCAGGACGCTGGTGAATGACTAAACAGCATGTTACAGCAGAATAAGTCAGAAGAAGAGTGTAATGGGTACCGCCATATCGATCTTTCATTCATGACACGCTGTGTAGATACTTGAGTTGAATAGTTTCCACACAAAGAATCCCCTACTTTTGGTAGCTAACAGGGATTGGAAAGCAAAAAATTATGCTTAGAAAAAAAAAAAAAATCAGAATTAATCATTTATGTTTACTGCAGAGCAAAATGTTGGTATGACAGAAAAAAATGAAGAGTTGTAAACAATATAAACAAAGTACATTACTGGCTATGACTGGTCATGAGACTGGAAATGTTGGCACAAATACCACTGAATTTACACAATTTCCAATAGTCCATACCAAATTTGACACCAAAAACCCCAAATCAATCAAATGAATGCACTTCAAAGCAAAGTCTCATTTAATACAAACTTGCTTCCCCCCTTTTATATTAAATATTTAGACAGACGGAACAGTATTGACAGTAGTCTGCTAACATTATAAGCTGTAACCAGTTTAACTTCTGAGCTGTGATTCTGAACGAGCTAACGTTAGGCTTTGTGAACGTTGCATGTGGAGCGTTGCTACAACACAAACACCAACAGTGATGTTTCAGGACGTCAACACTGTGACAACATGTTATTAACATAAAGTAATAACTAAAAATCCCTCAGCTTGAAATATATTCATTGTTGATTAATCTGATGATTGTTTTCTCAATTGATTAATTAATTAGTTGTTTGGTCTATAAAATGTCAGAAAATGGTGAAAAATGTTTATCAGTGTTTCCCAAAGGCCAAGATGACGTCCTCAGAAGTCTTGTTTTGTCCACAACTCAAAGATTTTCAGTTTTAAGTCAATCAGGGTGAAAAGAATTTTAAAAAAATATTCAAATTTAAGAAGCTGTAATCAGAGACTTCTGACTGTTTTTATCAGTTGCCAGTTAATATAATAGTTGATAAACTGTTGAAGCACTAATCCAGATGTTCGTCTTTGAGCTGCATTAAGTCTGAGGCGTCTCCTCAGTTTGTCTTACATGCTCTGTAACAGCAGTCCTGGATTTTTGTTGTCCATAACATCTTCCTGACCCACACGACCTGGTGTGGTGTTCATCCAGAAGTGCAGCTGACCTGTTGCTGCTGCAGCAGCACCTGCCTCCCGTATTCTGCAGGTTGTTGTTCAGTATCTTCAGGATCAACAGCTTCCACGGTTCCTACAGCACTTTTGGTGTTGTCATGTTTTCAGAATTTCAGCATCGACCAAAGTATCAGTTTTCATATCAAACATCCCAAGTCTCTTCTAGATCACATTAGTTCCCCTAATTTGACAGCATGACCATCCCAGCAGAGACAAACACTGTATAGAAGGATGCAAGAACACTAAACTGAACTAGAACAGATACACACAGAACACAGAGAAATCAACTTATCAACAACTGAGACAACCACCTGTTCTTCATTTCCATTTCAGGTCTTTGCTCTGTCCCCATCTGTCAACACTGACATCAAAGACTTCTACGGCAGCTGATAAGACCTACATGGAAATACGGACGAGTGATATGAGCGAAACGGCAACGTCTGTCTTCTGACAGGTTATGAATAACATACTAATGAGACTCTTCAAAAGAACTTAAGACAGAAATCCTTTATATGGCACAATGTGAAAAGACTTTTGAAGGACTCTACTGTGTCTTTAAAAGGATCCTTTTAAAAAAGTTAAAAGTACTTCTGGTGAGTCAGTCAGTCAGTGGAATGACTGGCAAAGAATTACGGGGGGGAATTAGACATCCAAGAATAAGGAATTGTCTCAAAAAAAACTACTTTCATGTTGCACTCGCAGTGATTCACCTGCATTATCTGCTGGTCTGCTGTTGTGAATTCAGACTCACAGAGCGGCGGAAAGAAAACAAGAGACGAGCTGAAGCATCGGCGACAGAAGCTCGACGTGATAATCCCGGCCGTCAGTGAGTCACCCTGCCTTCAATGGGCAGCTCTGACACGTCTTCATCAACTTTCATCTCGTGTCTACGGCTTCAGCGATGCCACTTTCAAGGCCGTGTTTGTACTGTGCACCAACGACCAATTAGGCGCTCTTTGCAGATTCCCCCTTTCCGTCTCCCTTAGTCTGTACGCCATTTTTTCAAAAAAAAAAAAATTGACAGCAGTTCTTCTGTCTCTCATGTAATGCCTGAGAGGGACGGGACACTTTCAAGGAGAAAAAGAAGATTCCACGGCTATTCTTTCTAATTGTCAATGTCGTATTAAAATCAAAGGAGCGGTCTCGGTTAATGTATTCGCTGCACAATCCCATTTCTCCGCTGAAGGCTGGAGCACCGGGGTCCTCTTCCCTGGTTGTTCACTGTGCTTGCTAATTACTAATGGAAACGCCCTTGAGGGGGCCGGGTTTGCACGCTGGATATTGTTTTGTAATTAATACAAGGTAGATTAATAAGTACCTTTTTAGCCAGCTCCCTCAGGAGGTCAGAACACTCACAACCAATTCCGCAGGCATTAAAGACTGGAGATGTGGAGCTGTGCTTGGAGCTGGAGGTTGGAAGGTCTAATGATATTCCAGCTCACACCACAGCGGAGCCTTGTGGTTACCAGTGTTACGACCTTACATTTAATTTCGCTGAAGGTGGAAGTCCCACTCCGAGCTGCATTTAGATGAATGAGCCCCAATCTTGGCGATTTTCTGTTGACCCCTGCGAGTTCCAAAGTTATTATTCTACAAGCCTGGCACACAGGGGTTAGGTAAACAAACTGCTTTCTTAATTGGTGAGAATCAAACTTCCTGTGTCCGATGCAATTCTCTCCGAGGGATTTGAGCTGCACTGGCTGAGCTAATGAGAGCCAGAGGAGCGAGAGCACAGGCGCTGTGACACTCTGTCTTGGCTCTTAATTTGTGAACTTCCCCTCTGCTGGCAACCCTACAGCCCGGCCTCCCAGATGAAGTGGCTCCGTTGGCACGTCCAGGTCTCCCCCCGGGGCTTTCTGGGTAGCAGTGGCAGAATAGCATTTACACCTTGGGGAGCAGGCGCCAGTACTAACAGTTTAGCTTCTGGAGGCCAGAGGCGCAGGGTACAAAGGGGTGATACATTAGTCTCTGCCGCTTTTCAAAAGATAGGAATGCGTGAGACTCGAGAGAAACTCAGCAGTTTACGGCTTTGGAGCAACTACCGCTAATGATTGGCAGCTATTGGGTTTGAATGGTGATAAGTGCAGCAGGTTCTGCACTAGTAAGAGTCGACAGATGCCCCAGGAACCCTGTAGCAGGTTAAGTTGCTTTTAAATTTTTGTGTAAATTGAGTGGAGTAGAAAAAGAATCAAGTGCTACAGCCGAGGCTCATACCTTTCTTCTAGCAGCTTGTCTCCAAACATCCAACGAATGTGTGGAGGAGGAAAACCCTCGACGACGCAGGGCAGCAGAACGCTGGCACCCATCACTTTGGCCACAGGTGCAGGTGACACCAGGAACTCCAGCTTCCTGTCCTCCCCAGTTTCTTAGATGGGAGAAAAAAATAGAAGGTCAGGGTTAAGGTAGTCTCGCTCTGCTGGCCCATTCTGTACAACACAATGGTCTGGCTGCACCACACTATTATTCTGCAATAAGGGAAAATAGTCTTGCAGTGAACAGACTGCAGCCGAGGTTAAAGTTGGGGTGGTCTTCTTTGTAATGGGTGTAAACCATCTCTAAAACTCAAACAGGCCCTTAGTACTGAAGATCTGAAGTTCACTTTTCGGTTCCTGAAGATGCTCCACCTCCCATCAAACAGGCTTCATCAGTTCTGACCAGTGATCAGTCCCAGATATACATCATCACCTCAAAATCATATCGCTACCGGCTCATTAACAACCCAAGACTCTCGTGCCTTGAGGTGTGAACAGGTGCGAAACTGCAAGATCAGCGACAACTCAAGGTGTTAATGGTCGTGAAACTTTTAGGGGAATTATCTCAAAACTGCATTCTAAGTACCTGATAAGCTGTGTCATACACTTCCTCCTCTGGTTGAAGATGAGCCATTAGACATGCAATCTGGGGTGATCATATGTATCTAGGACTCCCCATCAGCCACTCAGAAGTAAAGAAGTCTCTTGGATGTGTAGTGAAACAACTTCAAGAACCAAAAACAGAAGTCCAGTTGCCTTTTCTGTTCATGAAGTCATGCATGAGTTGGTGTCTGAGTACATTTCTATTCTACCTCAAGGCCTCCTACATCCTCAGAACACAGCCGCTTTTAACTGCTCCTCCATCAAGGATAGTCGCTAAGGGGAGTTTTTTGCATTAACAGCTCCAAAGCTTTGGAACAGCCTTCCTCTTTCAATTAAATTTTCCTCCTCCATTGATATTTTCAAGGAAAACCTCCAGATGTATGTTTCAAATGGCTTTTGGCTGCTCGTGACGGTCTTAATGTTTCATATTTATTTGTGTTTTAGAAACTGATCTTGGAAGTTGCCATTCTCTTTGCCTGTTTCAGTCTTGTTTGCTATTTTATTTTGTTCTACTAATTGATTTTAATTAAGTTTGACCCTGTCTTGATGTTTGCACAAAACATTTGTTGTCTGACAACATGTACAGCATGATTTTTAAATGTGCCAAATAGATAAACTTGATCTGATTCCACAGAAGCTTTTTGGATTACATTGACCTGGGCAACTGAGAATCTACACAGACATAGTTCAAAAGAAGTCAGGTCAGATGGGCAGCCATTCATGACACCTAAACCAAATGCATTTTGACAAAATAATGCTCACGCTGTTATCTCAGAAAGCTAAACTGCTCCATATGATTCCAGCTGCATTTTCCAGCATCCAGCATATGCAGAGGATTTTAGCAAAGATCCATCTTAAATCACTGTGTTTAGCTTAGATCATCTCCGTGAAGTTCAAACCAGGATTTTAATTAAAAGAAATCTCTGAAACTCTCTTGCAGTGTCTCTCTCTGGAAATACCCAGATTACGCTGATCCCAAGCTGATTTGTTGCGAAACAAATAACTATAAAATGTCGCTTCAACATCTGGTATCATCCAAAGTAAATTTCTCTTAATTTCCTCACACAGCTTTATGAGTTTTCCTTCTTTGTGTGTCCAACTTTTTTTTTTTTTTTTTCACATCACATCTTTAGAGGAGGCAAACAGAGATGAAGCCCCCCACTGGGGTCTTGTTGCAGTCTGATTTACGGCCTCTAATATCTTCTCTGTGCTGGCAGGAGCCTGGTGCTTAACAACTCAGTAAATAAAACTTGTAGAGACGAGACAAGACCCTGCCACAAAGGAATTCGGACTCCTTTTGAGATGCAGCTGAGTTACTGTAGCGTCGCTGATAACCCCAACGGGAATCTGACCACTCCTTTCAGCATTCAACCATTTCTCACCACAGCGAGGCAGGTCTCTTCATGCTAAAGGTAATGAGCAACCCGGAGAGAACACAGTGTACCTCGGTAATTAAACGATGCACTGGACTATATTAATTTCGATTTACGCCACAAGAGGATCTACATAAGTGTGAAAGCTCTAATCAAGGGTGTGGAAACGTTTGATTAACAGGTGACAACTGCTGACAAGCAGGGTAAATGATTCGGTATTGAAATCATCTCACTAAGCATCGTCTTTTGTGACTGAAATTACAACTATCACTGCTTCTAATGAGCAGTAATTCATCCTTTGTCTGCCCTATCTTCATTTCCTCAAATTACCTGGCAGTGTCTGGAGCTGGGCCTCGTCGCTGGCCTTGGAAGAGCCCACGTTTTCCACCAGGCAGCGATAAAGGCCAGCGTCGGCCTCCGAGGCGTTGGTGATAACCAGAGCTCCGCTGGGCAGCTGGACCAGTCTGGGGCTCAGCTCGAGAGGCTGACGGTCTTTCTCCCACCGGGTGAAGGGCACCAGATCTGAGTTCACCTCGCACGCCATCACCTGGTTGTCCCCGAGACGCACAGTGGCCGCCGAAGGCTGGCTGGCAAACCTGGGCATTCCTGGAAGACAAAGACGAGACAAAGATGTAAAATACCCATAGCAGAATAATCTGTAAATATTTCAGGGGTGGAAAAAAATGGGTCTGAAAGGTTTGATAAAAAAAAAAAAAATCAGGGAAATTACACCATATAGAGCTAGAAGGTTTAAAAACAGAAAAGATTGTTGGATTTTCAACTTTCCAAAGTGCACTGAACTAATCTAGTCATGTACAGATCTGTTGGGAAAATGAACCAAATCCAAGTTTAATCACTTTGATGTCTCATTTAAACATTTGCCAAAAATAAAGCCTCTGCAATAACCAAATTCTGTAAAAAACTAAAACCTCGACGCAACCAAAAAAACTATCAGCAGCACTTCATGGTATAAATATTCAGCGACTATTCGGTTGAACTGCAGGCTGTGTCTTCAGAGAGCAGACCGGAGAAAAAGATGAAAACAAATTTCCAATATAAATATTTAAATCTCTATATCATACAGAGTCACTCTTTTTATTGCCAGTATTTCCTGGGGGAGCTTGGAAAACTGTCAGACATGCTGATTCCAGGTATTTTTTTTTTACCATTTCCAAAAAATCAATAACCAAAGAAATTCTCCTTCTTCTTCCTCTTTTTAATTATTTATGGCATTATAAACGTGGCGTACTGCACAGAGGACGTCTCTGAGCTCTCTCTCCTTATAGTCATGGCTGTTTAGTTTCCATAGATGTGCAGGACTTTATATTACAGGGAAAAATGAGCCCACAGTGAGTAAAAATGTGACAACAAACACCCAGAAACTGCATGGAGTTCAGTCGAATTTAAAAATTATAGCCTTTGAAAAATCCATCTACTTCAGACTGCAGGGAAGTTTTAAATTCACTCAATTTGACTTCCAACTATATTTTCAATACATTTGGAAATAAATCACACTTTTACTGAAGCAGACTGGAAAAGGAAATACAAACAGAACGATTCCAGGATTCCAAACAGCAACTGGGAGCATCTGCTTTACACTTTGACAAAATATATAATTTGGTCTAATCTTGCAGCTTATCGGACGTAACATCTTGTGATCCATATTCAGGACGTTTTCTCAGATGCCAGCTCTCCCCCGACCTCCTGCGCACACGAACCCTTTAAACAAACACACAACCTCCCAAACGCACACACTCGTCGCGTAGCACAATCACTTATCCTCGATGGTGGATGTTAATTTGCCACGCTGAGCAGGAGACACACAGCACTAATTAAAAAAGGCTGGATCCACGGGCTGTTTATGCTGCTGTACCCCGACTTTCATCTCGACGCAAAATAATTATTTCCTGCGTTTGAAGCCATTGATCTGAAACCAACACTCGCGGGCCGCTTTCGAAACAATCGCACACAATGACTTCAATTAATAAGAACTTACAATGTGTAAACTGCAAATGGTATTCTTGGGTTTATTAGTGATGCAGAGGAGGGGAAGAGTTGTTTTTTAAAAGTAAGCAGGCCACTCCATCGACAATAAAAAAAGAATATCATGCTGTGTCATTACCATGGAGGGCCTCTTGAGTTTTGGGCCGACTCTGGGTGTCTCCTTGGTAATGTGAGTGTGAGAGAGAAGCGACCGGATAAAAAAAAAAAAAAAAAACGTGTGACTGAGGATGAAAGAAGGAGGTTGTTTATGAATGCAAGTTTGTCCGCCGCGGCTGTGCTTTCCACGCAGGAAGCGATGCCGAAGACCTGCTGAGTGATGATTCGGCGTCTGCCCCCTCTCACCCACAGACATCTCTTCAAATCCCCTGCCAAGAGTGGCTCCGGGGTAAATCACACTTAAAGATAAGGCCCCAACAGCTACAGACTCCTCGTCCTGGCCCGGGCCGACGTGCACGGCTTCCCTGAGTAGATCTCGGCACAATAGTTCAGCTAATATGGGCTTAGCTGATGCCAGGGCTGATATTTTTGTATCAGAGCTGCCAATCATCTTGCGTATAATCGCGGCAGCAAGAATCAGCTGAATTATTTAGATTAGAGTCACTGAAGCTCAAACACTTATTCATGATTAGCGGCTGTAGCGAAGGGTGATAAATCAGTTTTACTGGAAGATTTCATTTATCAATAATTGCGGGTTCTTTGCCCAAAAACAGTCAAAAGACAGGCTTTCACCTAAACTCCAGACACAAATCCTTTATCCCGTGGAGCGGTGGCACTTTCAAAAGATGAGGTTGGAGACAACGACCTCGAGTTAATGCATCCGAGGTCTAATACCGCACCTAGAGACTCTGAGCAAAGGCTTAAGACTTCACACTTTGGCCCAAAGAGGACACGGGAGAGTCACCTGCAGACATGACAGGAACATTTTCGCCTGAACTTCTTGCCGAGAGCAGAGAGAACCCAGTCCCCCTTTTGCAACCCCGATTGTTTGCGAGCTCGGTGCACAGTCACTCTGCTGTGTTTCCAGCCTCCAAATCGACTAATCCTTTGTTCCTCCAGCCTCATTACATCTCTCCAGGCTGAGTTCATCAGTTTGTCTTGAGGGAGGGAGTGTGTGTGTGTGTGTGTGAGCGTGAATGAGTGAGTATATGGAGAGTCTAACTCACACAGGCATGCCTCAGCCGTGTCATTCTGTAACAGCCGTTCATAATGAAGTGGATGGTTATGATGCCATGAATATGTATGTGCGCCGTGCTAAAGTGTACATAAGCACATTAAGCGTGGGTCGAGGCGGGGCATTGTAGATGGGAACTGGTGAGTGTCGGGCCAACGCTATCGATTCCAATTAATCACAATTCTCCATTTAAATCGACTGGGTGGGAGCTTCATTTTCCACACCCTTGCTCAGCACCATCTATTGAGCAGAAGTGCTGTACTGCCAATCTCAACTCGTATTACCAGAGTGTGATGAGGCCAAATGATTCCAGGAGAGCAATAACGTCTCCGTGGTCAAAATGCAAGAGTGGAGGGAGCTTATTCTAATAGAAATCAGTTTCTTTTGCTCATTTCAAACAGCATAAATGTGACTATACCGGCGTTACTGCAGCTCCAAATAACATTTTCATACAGAATAAAGCGGTTAACCCAGTCGAGGCACCAGATGCCTCCTTTGTGGAGAGTTAGAGTCACCAAAACCCAACATCATCTGCTCTGCTTTGCCAGCAGAGCTTATAATCACATGAATGCTAATGAATGAATGTGTCCATCACTGGATGCAGATTAGCAGGAAAGAAGTCTGCTGTAAAGAGCTACAAACGACTGGAAAAAAAAAAAAAACGAGTGCAAAAAGGCACACAGACATACCCTTAAATCACACAGTTGGGTTCCTACTATTCTTAATTAAAATCAGGTATAGAATAACAATGAACAGCTTAATGGAATATGCAGGAGGCTTTAAGGATCTCCCTCGAGATTCAACTGAATTAGTAACTGACTGCACAACGGCTGCTTTTCACCTTGGATCAGAAACACAAGTGTGCTCTATGTTACATATTTTCAAGCAGTGTCAGTTTTAAGTAATTAAAGAAAAAAAAATGAAGCTGGTTTACATTTCAGAAAATGCCCAGAGGGGTCCGTGTCTCTGCATATAGCGCTGTGGCCTGTCAACTTTATTGTGTTTCAGACTGGAAATGTGAAATAACCAATTTTCTACAGTTAAAATTTGGAATGAAAAAAACCCCAAAAAACATTAAAAGCAGAAAACTTCTAAAAGACGAGCTCTAACCGAAGAACATCATCTGAACACAACACTCGGCAGACACGTTTCTTATCTTAAGCTTTAAAACCTCACTTAATATGAGCATAAAAATGCATTATTAGACTAATTAAGGGGAAGAAAACAAGTACATTTATTCAGTAGTTTTATTTTATGCAATGTGCTTTCCTAATCACAAAACTAGAAATAGATTCACAGGCCTGATAATAAAATCCACAACATAACGGTTCATCTGTGAAACAACAACAATAATGTGTGAAGAGGAAGCACACAAAGTCAAAGGTTGAAGCCCAGATTCTTAAGGAATCAACGTTTCCTGATTGTCCCAATTTGTATCAACTGTGAGGCAAATGCTGTCCAAAGACTCTCACAGAGACCACGCTGGACGAGTCACGCCTTCAGGCATTATGGGATAGCAGCTAAACCACACACCACCACATACATGTGGAAATCTACTCAGCTCGGAGATCTTTTTTTTCATTTTACTGGACCGACCAGTCACCGGGGTTTGTTTTGTTTTGTTGATGCTCCCACAGCAAAAACTAATAGAGCAAATATTTAAAATGCAGCAAAACTTAAATGCAAAGCTGAATTTAAGCTTCATTTTACCAAAATTGAAAAACCTGCAATCAAGATGTTCAACATTTTTCAAAATGGTAAATGTTCTGCACTTATACAGCGCTTTTATCCAAAGTGCTTTACAATGTTTTCTCATTCACCCACATTCACACACATTCATACACCAATGGCGACAGAGCTGCCATTCAAGGTGCTGTCTGCCATTGGGAGCAACTTTGGATTCAGTGTCTTGCCCAAGGACACGTCGACTGTGGAGGGGCGGGGGATCAAACCGCCAACCTTGGAGGACAATCCGCTCTACCAAACTCTGCATGTTTTCCGATTTACATTTTTACAACCTCTACAAATTAAGCATTAATTGTCCTTCTCTCACACCAACTATACAAAGACACTTCATCATGCAGAATGTATTTTCCAGCAACTTACTGACAACTTGCTCCTCTGTGCACTGTTTCTGAGCCATGCTGCATTTATTTTATTATTCAGCTTTGTTTTATTTTGCTCTTAATTTCTCTGATTTGTTCCCATACTTGTGTCCTCTCTGCTCTGTGGAAACACATCCAGCAGTTCATCCAAACAGTCCCTGAACTGTTGTCATGTGACTGTTGGTCCCACCTGGGGTGCTCATGACTTCTGGGTTATGCAGAGTTGCACAGAATTTAGTTATTTAGTGGAATTTCTTTGTTTGTTTTTGCTTTTTGTTGAATGACATGAGTAATTTTAATGAAATATCACAGTTTTTAAACTTAGATTTGGTCAATTTTCCTGACAGATATGCATGCCACAGATGAGTAGTTCAAGCACCCTCTGAAAGTTAAAAATGTGGTGATTTTTTCTGCTTTTACACTTTCTTTCTATGATACATGGTGTCATTTTGGTGATTTTTGTTAAAGACAATGTGTTTTTCAAACAGGGAATTCTAGGCACAGCGGGCCACTTGCAGAAGAGCCGGAGATCTGCAGCAAATGTTTTTTTTGTGTAATGCCGTTTGTCCTCTCAAGTAGAAGACGAGGCTTTTCTCTCTAGATTTGACATTTTGCAACCATGAACGATCAGAGGAATGAAATAAAAGAGACAGATATTCCAATTTCTACACTTGATAGCAAAAGCAGCAGAGCAGAATGTAACGCAGCCACGGCCGAGACTCTCGTTCTTATCACGCTGTTATTTCCACTACTTCTCGCTCGTTCTCCACCTCGGAATTCAACAAGTTCACGCCCATTCTCCGGGGACTGGTGAAAGTCATTCTGGGAAATGTGGGAAATCAATACCTGAAATTGAACAACAGAAGTCAGGCTGAAGGAAAGTGGGAACACTAAAAAAAAAAAAAAAAGTAAATTAAAACCCTTCATGTCAGAATAATTCTCCTCTGATGCTTTGACTGTTGTGTATTTGCGGCGTGTGACCATTCAAAGGGCGCAATCATAACACCTCTTCTGTCCTCCATTATCAACACTTATCGTTCAGCTTCGCAGCTCATGCACACAAGGACAAACAACTATTGTAGGTGCATTTATGAATTTCACAATAACAGACAAATCAAGTGCTTGGAGCTAAAAAAAAAGAAAAAAAGAAAAAGGACCGGTTTCAGTGAGTGGAGTGACAGATTGAAGACTAAATGAGATGGAGTGGGAGGATGTCAGGTGAATGAGGGAGTGACAGGACAATCAAGCAGTCCAAAAAAAAGACAATGATTAGATTTATTGACTTAGAGAGGAAGGTCTTATTACCTCTCTTTGCTCTTGTATGAGATCTGCTTTGCTTTATTCAGTTCAGTGGTTCTTCCTGTTCGTGCTCCCTTTAAGGCCGACTGCAGCACAAGTGATAATTCCCTAATTAAAGGTTTCAGAGCTGCAGGGGAGAATATTTCTAAAGGCTTCCTCCATTGCAACAAATCGGCCTGTTCGGTCTACATATTTCTTAGAGTCGCGCAGTTAAGATTGTGTGCCTCATTTATACACTTTGTCAAACACAAAGAGAAAGGCTTGAAATCTAAGCAGATGCGCCACTTAATTAGGGACACCTGAACGAAGTAATGGGAAAAGCTTTTAACATGTACTTAGTGGTGATACTGTATCGGACTGTATTATGTTCTTACACTGTATGTCGCTTTCTCGTAAAGTAAAGAACCAGGAATGAATAAAACCTTTCATTCAGCATAATGTACAACAATACTAGAGAATCAGAGAGCGCATCCTCTGTCACAGCCGCTTCCCACATCTCGCAATTTAAATGTAAGCGATCCACAAGGACTGCAACCAACGAGTACTTTCCTTGTGGCTCAATCTGTTTGTTATTTTCTCAATTAATTGGCCTTCAAAGTTTCAGAAAGTGGTGAAAAATGATGATCAGTGTTGCCAAGTAGGCTTTGAACATACGAAGAATTTGAGATTTCAGTGCGGAACAGTAAACATCAACAAGCTGAACATTTTTAAGAAGAAATAAAAGATTCAAAAAAGCGAGTGAGACAGTAAGTGTTACAAGACGTACAGAATAAACAGCAAGTGTCGCAAATTTAAGGAATTCTGAAAGTAAAAATGAATAAAAATATTCACAATGTGCAGTGAAGCACAAATTATTCACCTGAGAATGTGCAAGATTACCCAGTATGCAATGTAAACAACTCGAAATGTGCAAAGGATAATAAAAAGCCTGCTAAAAAAAGCTGTAACACATTGAGTGGATGTAAACAGCGGAGGGTGGGAGGAGAGGCAGCGACGCCGGGGGTCTCTGGTGAAGCTGCCAAAGCCAAAAATAATGTCCCGAAATGTCTAATATTGTTCAAAAAGCAAAGATGTTCAGTATATTGTCAAAGAGGAGGAACAAAAACAGAAAATATCCACATTTAAAAATCTGGAATGACAGGATTTTGACCTTCATTCTTAAACAAATACTCAAACCAATTAGGCGTTTGTCGAAATAGTCGCCCATTAACTTAATAGTACACAACTAATTGAATAATGGAAGAACTGTTGCAGCTCTAATTCCTCTGAGCCTGAGCTCCACCTCTCCATAAAGTTTAATGAAACTCTGAGTTTCTGTGTAATCCTGCTGACAGTCAGACAAACTGCAGCTGCTCGGCGGCGGAACAATCAACACGTCTGATGAACGTCTACACAGAGATATGATGTCTAACAAGGCTGTTTGTATTCAAAAGAAAGAAACACTCTTAAAGCTCGCACCTTTGTTTGTGTTCGAAACCTCCTGGGTCGAGATTGGGAGGATTTCTGCCATAACTTTTCTAAATCTGCCTTTCACTCATGCTCGATTTAAGGCTTAAAAGATGGAAGTTTCACTTATTTAACTGCTATGCATCCAGTTTTAGTGCTATGCATCCAATTTGGAGGTTTACATTTCACTTTTAAGAGTGGATTAAAACGCCTGTGGACAGATTCCTTCTGGGTTTCAGAAAAAAAAAAAAAAAAAAAGCACCAAAATGTTCAGACGACAGAGCAGAAGAAAATAAGCCCCTCTTGGTAAAGCATTGTCTGTGTGCGATTATTAATGCATTAACGCGCTGTGTGTGTGCACGACAGCCTGCGTGCAGAAGCACCAGAAGCTGACGAGCAATAAACAATCAGATGCATAAACAACTGAGAGACCGGTGCTTGGATTTCTCCTTTGCTCTGTTATCAAACTTTAATTGGATTGTATTGCAAAACCCACTCAAACACTTAAAGGCAATAAAGGCACTTCAGCGTTCATGCTACATCGCAAAAAAAATAAAATTCTTCTCTTCCTCTAATGCAGCCTGGATTATTGTGAAATTAGCTTTAAAGGGCAGCGCTTTGGCAATGTCCTTAAGTGGCTGTGCATGTTACATTAAAACCACAGCATCAATTATTTATCATCTATTCCGAGAGGGACTTTGCTTTTTTTTGGTTTATTATGAATTTTGGATGTGGTCAAAAATGGGGCCGATTTAAGGATTTCACAAAGAAAACCTTAATGTTTAATCACAAAGTTTATCCAGCTGTGATAGGAGGACACTTGCACATGCAAATCTGCACGTTTACATTTGGAAAATCAGAGTTTGCTGCTTTTATAGCGAAGAAAGTAAAGAGAAGACGGGAAACTCCGAAGGCCTTGTCAGGAAAGATGGTGCCGCTCGCCCTGCAGAAAAAAAGGTAACAACAACCTTCATCCTGTCAGGAGGGTGACGGGTGGGAGGTCTCCCAAGACTGACAAGAATGAAAACAGGATTAATTAATGAGTGTGTGCTGGAAATCTAATAAAGAAGTCACCAAGACAATTCATCATGTATGAAGCCTGACAAGCCCGACGTGCTGAGGAGACGATGAAATGCACACGGCCGGCTGTGTCAGATCCACATGTTTGTCTTTTTTATCCGAGCGGCAACAGGGCGGAGTGACTGGCACAACACGGGGACGTGATGTTGGGCAATAAATGTAATTCAAATTGTTCCGTTTTCATCTGATCCAAACAGCTGTCTGTTAAAATAAGTGGATAACAATGACGCCGACTGAGCTAAAAATAACAATAAGCCCTCTGGCAGACGGAAACATGCAACGAACAATCAGCTAATCAGAGGAAATGCTGCGGTTTTGACGGTGAATCAGTACTTCTGCGATATGTGTGCAGAACAATGGCAACCACAAAAGCAGACACGCTCCCCGATGCAGAGATGAGCGCGTTGTGTGCACACATCAGCAGACAGAAGATGGATGAGTGGTGTTCTCCAGGAGTCAGACAGGGGTGCGTATTTTATCTACTGGGCTGCAGAAAAGACTGTGGAGATGACAGGAGAAAGCCTGTCTTGACCTTGTAACTGAAAACAGCAGAAATGTGACAAGACAGTGATGGCAGAGAGGGGGGGAGTTGGAGCCAAAACACATGATTTAATTGAAGCAGCAAAGCACTGATCCTCATCCAGCCGGCTCCGAGCGCGCTAAGCTAACTCTGCAGGGCCAAACATCTCTGGAAGCTCTCAGGAGGGAGACACATTCTGAAAGCACTCTGGGTAGCAGACCAGATGTTGAGCAAAAGAACGCCCTTCTAAACATTTATGACAATCAGCGGATCGGCCCTGAGGCGCAGCTGCAGTTTAGAGCAACAACCGAGGAGGCACCCCCGCCTGATTACCACATTTTCCGCGTCTTCACAGAAGCGACTCCTCGCTTTGTTTTTACAGGGTGACAGACAATATAACTTGCACTTTAGGAGGACGATCTGCGAAAGGTCGGCTCTAAACAAACGTCAGTAACCGGCCTCTCCGTCATCCGCCCTGACAAGCTGCTTGTTTGATTGCTGTGTTTCTTTTCTACATGCATATGCTGGTGAGGAGAAGAAAAACAGATCAGCCTACAATGAAATCACACACAATCAGTTGTGAGTAGATGAGGGATGACACATCAGGACGAGGCCCTCTGACAGCTCCTGATTGCCTGTTGTGGGAACAGACAGAGAGACGACAAGGAAGCTCGCGAACGCTGATGGATGGAGACTGACACATGACAGGGCCAGGTCAGTTGCCATGGTAACGTCAACGAAAAGATCAAGAGTCTCTTCAAAAAAAAAAATGCTTGTTTCAATTCTCCAACTGTGTTTTATTTGTACATGAAGACACTTGTTCTAAACTGGATTTTTATTCACGTGAGGAATAATTACAGATAAAATCCTCCATCAGTTTGTGTATAAAAAAGGTTGTTTTTGGCAAACTGACTGGATAAAACACGCCTGATGAATCCATGCAGAACGGTGCTTCACCATGTTCATGCAAAAACACTTTTTTAAAAAAGGACATTTTTCTAATTTATCGCTCTAAACAAAGCAAGTAAAGAAGACAAAAGAAGTTCAGATTGTGTAACAGTAAATATGACATAGTGGTTATTTCCTGATTGAACACTCCACCAAACAGTATTTACCGATGGCCTACTTTTCACAATGAAAACAAAACTAAAT
>NW_007579144.1:0-66809 GCF_000690725.1 Stegastes partitus
ATCTATCTATCTATCTATCTATCTATCTATCTATCTATCTATCTATCTATCTATCTATCTATCTATCTATCTATCTATCTATCTATCTGTCCACTACAGCAGTTTTTCTGTAAAATACTTTTACCTTTTAAAAGTACCGTACATGTGGACATCAACACTGTTCTTTTAATTACGCTTACTAAAAAAATTCAAGCAGACTTGATGCCATTGACAAATATAAAGGTAAAAGACTATTAAAAACTACATTCAGTGTGATGCACTCCAGAAACACATAAACACATATTAATTATTTCAGTGATTGGAACTAAACATGCAAGAGTTTGGAGCTGAGCTGCTAAATTGGATTTTACAGCCGTACCTAATAAAGTGGCCTCTGAGTGTATGTTTGAGATGGAGTACTTCAGTGTAACAGTCAGGCAGGATATTTCTGTCACTACAGGACAACAGATGCATGGAAACTGCAGCAACTGTGTAAATAAACCAAATGCCTTCAAGTGCTGCTTTAACATGATATCGTAAGTGTTAACACCAAGCATGACATTGTGTCACCACTGCATGAAACCACATGCGAACATTGCATAAAAGGAGGTTTTTGGTTGTGGCGGGAGCGTGTACACTAACAGCTGAAGGTGCTGTTCTGCCGAGCCAGAATGTAATCCATTTTCTTGTTCTTTTTGGGTTTGAAGAGGACGTAAAGGAAAATAGAAACCACCGCCAGGAAGCAGGACACCGCAACCGCCGCTACAACCAGCCACGTGAACGTAGAGTCTGCAAAGAAAGAGACAGAGGTAATTTAATGTTTTGATACAGAGCTTTGGTATTCTGGATCTTGCTAACGATAATTCCAGTGTTGATTTGGTTCTGCTGTGGTATGAAAGATGTAGCAGACTTTCATCATCTGATTTTAAGGAAGATTTACATCCTTGATTTGATGAGTCACAAAAGCGTTTGGGTCAGGCTGTTTGAGTCAAAGGCAACTCACCCTCTAGTTGAAGCTGGACAACAGCTTCCTGTCTCCCTCCCGTGTTCTGTGTGACGCACTTCAGCTGTGTCTCCACATCTTCTTCTGTTATCATCGTAATGAATAGCCTCATCTCAATCTGGCAGCCTCCATACACCCTGGTTACCCTGGAAACAGAGGCAGTATTAGTCATTTGTTTATTTGTCAAAGATGGCGGGGGGGATAACGCACACTTTAAAAAAACTAAAACATGTCAGAAACTCCAATAAAAAAGCAACAACTTTACATAATCGTAAAAAATAATAAGAATAATTATATACATGACTGGTTAAGCATCCATCTTATTTTGCCATATGAGGTCTTCATAGTGGCCATAGTGGTTTGCTTTTTGTTTGTTTTTACTACTTTGCCCTTACTGAGTTTAAGTTGACGTTGGGTTCTCATTCACTTTGCTAGACACTTGAGTTTTTCCATGACTGAGACAAAACATCCAGGAAAAACAAATCTGTGATTAGGCTACCTTCTTCCTCCCTGTAGAGCCCGTCTGTCCAGGTACGATGTCTCCACTGATTGGTCATTCACCAGCCATGTGACCACAGTGGACTCAGCCATTGGACACTCAGTGAGCACTGTGCAGAACAGCTCCAGTCCTGAGCCTAAATTCAACCAGAGGTGAACATATATTAGACCTTTATTCAGCAGAAATAAAATCTCACTCAGCAGACTGCTTGTTACACTTACCATGAGAACTTTCAAATGTGGTTCCATTTAGAGGTGAGACAATCACAGGTGGCAGTACGAGTGGAGCTAAGACATGAAGAAGAAGTTTTCATCAGTAATTTTAGATGACCAGATAGGGAATTTTTGATTTCACAACGCAAAAGAAAACTCACTGTGAGCAGTGCTGTAGGTGCTGCTGAGGAACGTCGTGTCAGAGGTCTCGGAGAGGTCCGGCACAGAGGTTGTGGTGGTGATTTCGGGGTCTTGGCCTATTAAACACAAATTCACACATTGAAACAAACAACTCTTGTAACCACAGCAAACAATGGCTCAATTCACACATTACTTGTAATTACATTTTTCACAGAGTTTTCAGTTTCTTACAACTTTAGTAACACTAAGTTGTCACTGTGGCTCAGCTCAGCAGTGATTCACCTGTTTGACCAGTAGAGGTCAGCGCATACTAAGAGATATGCTAAACTGATATAGAATCTACTCTGCGGCTGTGTAGAAGTAGCCTGCACATCTGTACAGGGTCTCAAATTACACCCTGCAAAAGCATTGTTGTAGATTCAGCCAACACTCCTCAGTGGAGCCGGTCAGACATCACATTACACATTACCAACCTTGCACGTTTAGCTGGAAGGCTCTGCTGACTTTGTATGGCTGGTTGTTGATGAGCACTCTGAGTTGGCAGGTGTAAACACCTGCATGGGATCGCCTCACAGCAGGGATCACTAGCTTTCCTTCGTCCCAATGGGAGGAACCTGCTCTGCCTGGCTGGAGAGCTGTGGTGCTGGAGTCCTGTCAGGAAGCAAAATACTTTATTTATTTGGCTGTGGGATTAGACTACATCCAGCTGATGAGGGGGTCATTTTGCAGCCAGTGCATGTTGAAGTTGGAAAACTATGAAGTTTGAAAAATGACATGGATGTGGAGCAGCTAGTTGGGAGATTAGCCTATGTATAACTAGCAGTCTTGAAAAGCTAACATTAATATTAATGTAATATAGACCTCTGCTGGCAGACAGAAGACATAACAACTTGAATGGTATTAATCGTATTCATCAGAGAGTACAGTACTTCCTCCCTCTGGTGTCCAGTTGTCTGTTATGTTTAATATGAATTGGCTAAAAATGTGTGGCATGAGGTGGGTGGATTGGTGCAGGTAGTTGCACGTGTTTGTGATTCAAGATGGCGGACAGCGTGACCTCAAGCCTCGTGAAAACTCAAATCATAGGTACAGAAAGGTAAAATAAAAACTTAATTAACCACCAAGCATCTATTTCTACTCTATGGTCCTCAGAAGTGTCTCTAGTTCTTTATGATGACCCATGTAAACTCTTTAATGCTGTTTAGCAAGATAAACCATCAATCTGTTTTTTTTCTCAAAAAGTAGAAAATGTGGTACGGCCCGCTTTGGCTCTCAGCAAAAGGAAAGATATAATTAAAACTTAAATAAGTCATCACAGAGTAGCTTCTTCTATCTCTGGACAGTGTTGAAACATCTTTGGATGCATATAATAACTCCTCCAACAGCCAGGACTTTTTTTTTAGCAACACAAAATGTGGACCCCAATTTTCTCTAAAACTAGTAAATGTGGTTTGGCCCACTATGGCACTAAAACCCTCAGTTAGCAGCGTCTGTCTAGCAGGTTTTATGTGACTAAGGTCTAAGAACTAAAACAAATGTCCAAAAGCGTTTACTGCAAGTAAAATGGCTACAGTTGTCCTGAAATGTATTCATACCTCCCATTAAAGAAGGAAAAAAACAGCTCTCACTGAAATAAGTGGAAATTGACAAAAGTAATAACAAATAAAAAATTAAATGACAAACAAAAAAACAAGCAAACAAGCATGATGGGAACCGAAAACTAATATTTTGTTGAACAACCTTTGAGCCAATCACTGTAATCAAGTATTTCCTGTAACTCTCAATCAGACTTCTGCACCTGTTGACAGCTATTTTGATTTTGTCCTAATTTTCCAGTTTTTTTTTTTTTTTTTTTTGTTCTTATCAACCACAATTCAAAAGCAATGTCTTATTTCACTAAATTATAATTTAGAAAATTTTTATTTCTTATTGTTCTTTTTAGTTTCAAGTTATTTGAGTGACTATTGTGAATTTTGCCTTTCATTTAATGGAAGGGGATGAATACATTTGAAGACGACTGTGTGTCTGGGAGCTGTTGGAGCACATGAGCCTTTACAGGTAAAACTGGAATCCGGTTGGAAATGTAAAGTATAAAACCACAGTCAAGTGTTTACAGTTTTACGGAGCAGATTATTATCTCTTTTTTTTTTTTTGCAAATCACAAAATCTTGTGCTGACATGCATTCAGTGTCCAAACAGGCCTTTCCCACTCACCTTGTACCACTCTATAAGGCTGTCTGTGCTGTTGAAGTAACTTAGGGAAGGACACTCGAATCTCTGCTTTTCTCCCACTGTGGCCAACAATGGATAGGACAATTTTTTCATGTCAACAGAAGTGGATTCATACACTTGTAGCGTGATGCTCCCAGTTACACAGTAGGTTTCATTTCTGGAGACAAAAGGAAGAATAGAAATGTTAAAGTCACAGGTAGAAAGAAGGTGCTGCGAGTGACTTGTAATAAGTGAGAAGAAATAATCTTGTCACTTGTCACCATCCAGAAATTATGTTCAGTGGAGCTTAAAGAAAATGGAAGTGCGGGTGGGACCTTTTTTTTTAAAATCCTGATTACCTGTAGGTGCAGGTGTATTCCCCCGAGTCTGAAGCCTGAGCTGGGAGGAACCACAGCTGTTTGTCATGCTGCTGGACACGTCCCTCGCCCTGATACTCCACGCCCGCTGTCCCATTGTCCTTACTGATGAAGTACTTGGCTGTCGGAGGGGCAATGTTGCGTACTTTCAGAACTCTCATGAACATTGGGAAGTAGAGAATCACAGCCTCGCCCTCCACTCTGAATATCTCCACCTCCGGAGAAATCACGTAGCAGCCATCTGCAGGGAATGAAACACTACAGTCAGAGCAATGTATTGTACTGGGGCTTATATTAAACACCATTTTTATCGTGGGGTTTCCAGCTCACTGGGGCAGCAGATACGAGGCTATATCTTGACTCTGCTACTCTAGTTCATGACGACCATGCTTGTTAACCTTATGTGCATCTAAATCCAATGGTATTGTAATAACATGTTCAGCCTTAAAGGGAGGTCCAAATGTTGAATGAGTTGTTTTAATTTTTTTTTATCCTCAGAAAGCCAAACAGTTTCTGAAGGTTTTTTGTTGTTTTTTTTTTGCTCCTGTTGCATTTTGAATCACATGGGCTAATTTTTTATTTCCATATAAACTCCTGCACCTTGATTAAAACCATGGCAAGAAGTAGAGAGAATTCAAAATGGCTTTTGTGCAGTTATACGAAAGCTATGACATAAATCATACAAACAAAAAATGAAAATGAAATCAACATGTACAACATTTTTCCAAGTGCCAACTACTTACATTTTTATAACTTCTACCAACTGGATGGTTTTTATGACGCTCTAGAAAGATATTTCACTGTACTGAATGTTCCTTCAACAACTCGCTCCCTCTGTGTACTGTTTGTTAAGCAATGCTGGATTTACTTTAGTGATCAAATGTGTTGTTCTCAATCTCTGATTTATTCCAAATCTCTCTCTCCTCTCTACTCTTTACAAACACAGTCTGATTTTTTGTCACATGCCTGTTGGTTACAGCTCAGGATGAGGATGAAGCTGAGGGTTTATGCAAACTGTTTATATTTTTTGTCAAATTTATGAATGAAGGATGTAAAATAATGTGATTTAGATAAAATCTGATTCTAAGCTTAGAGCTGGTTGACTTTCTTTCAGTAGAATCAGGTGTCAAGCATGATTAGTTCAAGGACTATTGGACATTTGAAAATTTGTATTCTCAGTAATGTTGTGCCAGAAATGTATTTTTTTCTGATTAGGTATTATTAGTTTAAAACATGCCTTTTAAACTCACTAGTGAGTTTTGAGGTTCAGGGGGTTAAATACTAGATACTGACCAGGCAGTCTCATCTGGTACAAAAAAAATGTTTAAAAAGTAAGAGCTCATTCACAGTAACTAGTGATAATGTTACATCTAGTAAAGGAAGCACTGTTCTTCTTCATGGCATTCTTCATTTCTCCCAGAACTCTTCATTAATCTGCAGCATCTTGTCACAGTATACAACATGTGTGGCATAATGTACAGCATGCTCACCTTTCATAGGCAGAGGAGGTAGCGGAGGTTTCCCACAAACACATTCCATGATGACAACAACAAGCATCAGTGCCCAGTACACCATGATGGCAGTCTGCAGGGACGCAAAAATAAGAACGAAATAAAAAATCCACCAACAAAAGGAGTAGCGATGCCTGAACAAGTGGGCCTAGTATTAAGTTTAATACTCGCAAGGAATCATAACCACAGTAAGGATGACAAAATGTCACTTTTCTCTACACATTAAAGCTCAGAAAACTGACAGGTGAAGTAAAGAGAGCCCTGTCTGCTACTGTGGTTTTGCCAATGCTGTATCCTCAAGTTGGAATTTAAAGAAGTTACGCTTTAATTTAATCTCTTTTGTAGATTGTGTGATGTCAGAAGAGTCGTCATGAAAGTGACACTCCCCTCCGTCCCGCCCCCACGCTCACAGGCTAAATTAGCCGCATGAGATGAATCACCTTCAGTGGGTAAAGGTCACCGAGATCAGAGGTCAGCAATAAATGTGTTACTAACAATGGTAATAGCATTTAAAAGAAAAAAAAGAAAACATTTGTGACTATTAATGATTTTAAAAAACCAAAAACAAACAAACAAAAAAACGTAGGCCTGATTTTTGGCTGTTTAAACAACTTAGAAAAGAGGACTTTAGTGGGTAGTTAAGGTTTGGTTAGTCTGAGCCTCAGTGCTAAAGACATGTCCAATAATCTAGAAGTTATCACAGTTGTCTCCCCTGTGTTTGAATGTTTGGTAGTGAGGCTACACTACTTTTACCACTCCCATATGTGCATTTACATTAACAAGACAGCATTTAATGTAATACATCATGCAGTCAGTTTTAAAATAATATCTACTGTTTTTATTAGATGTGAACATCACTTATTTACACGTGTTTTATTCTACACCTGATGTTCTCTGTTTATATGAATACATCAGGTGGAGAATAACACATCCATTATTCTGACACACATTTGATCACATATTACTTTAATATATTCTATTTTGTATTCAGTAATACAGCCTGATTACTGCTCTGTATGATCCTGTTCCTTTTCAGTTTTAGCTGGGCCGCTGTCAGACTTCCAGACTTCAAGGTAAACTTCTGGATTTGGTCAGAGACAAAAAAGCTGATTTTCACTTCTGCTTTTCCGCCTCTCACTGGAGGAATCAGCTGACAGCAGTCAACACTTTCTCACACACAAGTACAACCACACATGCAGCATGCACAAGTGATTAATCGTTTCCCCCCGGTAAAGCCTTTGTTTCAGTGTGTCATGAAAGGGCAGTCCATTCATAAAACCTGTAGGAGTGCCACCGTTATAAGTGCATATGCAAACATGACTCACACTGGATTGAGTTACATTTTCCAGGAAAAAATGGAAACCCTTTCATCCACATGGACAAGATTGATTGAAGCTCAAAAGCATCCTACAGGAGCTTATTTTTATGGGTCAAGCTCCTCACAGTCAGTTATTTTATTTTAAATATTACATGTTTTTATAACTATTTTTGGATACATTTCAAACTCTGGTAAAAGATAATGATTGGAAAAAATATTTAAAAGTACCAATGTGATGATGTAAAAATGATGCATTGAAATGAAGTATTGTTCTGAATACATTACATTGAGATTTAAGAATAGATATGTTCACAAAAAATATATGGATACATACATATGAGAGAGTAAGAATTCATTATTTTTCTAGGTGGATTATGTGGAGTTATTGTCCAACATTTATAACCAGGTTATGTTCGCATTTTTTAGATAAATCTCAAAATATTGTAGATTAACTCTAGATACAGTCAGTGCTCAAAACTGAATTATATTTCAAATGATTTATAAGTAGTTTCTGCTAAGATGTAAAACAAAAGGATGCATGGAAATAACCTAAATAGTTTCAACAATGTACGATCACCTTGAAAAACAGCTTGTGTTAGCATTTTTAGACAAATCTCAAACTCATGTAAGTGAACCCTAAGTACAGTTTACGCTCAAAACAGAAAATTAAAGTAGTCTTTGCTATGATGTCAAAAAGTATGCTTTTAGATATGTATGTAAATATAAATATCTGAGTTAAAAGTACATTTTATATATAAACTATACAATATGTTGCAACATGCAAAGGAAATACTAATTAACATCCCATAATAAATAGACATGTTACATACATACAGTGTGTTATACTATTTCAAGAATCCTGAATATGTAACTGTACACTAGTTTGTAATGTAAATGTAATACCATGTTATGAATGTGTACTCCAACATTCATCTGCACAGATAAATACAGTGTATGTGAGGGCATGTAGACACATGTGTGACTCCACAGTGGTGCAGTGTACTCACAGTTTAGAGGTGAGCGTTGTGGTTCCAGCGATGATGACAGGCAGATGTGGTGACAGCATGAACTGGAGCAGCAAGTGATCAGTTTCCTATCGGCTCAGGGGAAGCCTTCGCTCTCTTTTCAAGGTTCCCACCCCTCTGAGATGGAAATTTCTCATGTTTCCCAATGTAACGCAGTGTACTCTACAGCTCACCACTCATGTCTGTTGACTCTTCAGCACACACAGACTTGCTCCATATACATTTTAGGAGCTACAGTTGTTGTCACCCAGAGCAATTTCCTGCAGGTTCATTCTTTAAAAAAAGGCAGTGGTCGGGTATTACCACTGTTTACAACTGTCAGTCCTGCTGCTCTCTGGCACGGCCCACCACCTGCGTTAATGGTGGACATCTCTGTTTGTTTTAGTACAGGAAAACACACACACACACACACACACACACACACAGGCTATCCACGCATGAGAAAAAATAATCAGTAAGGAGTTGTGCAAGCACATTGCAAAAACACATTTTCCCACAGATAGCAATATCTAGTCAGGTTTTTGAAATATTTGTTCCTGGGGTTTCTTTTGCCATCCCAATATAATGGAGTTTTGCTTGTGGTTCTAAATCACTGAAAACTAGTAATTGCTTGGTTACTTTCTACCCAACTTTTCTGCTTGTTACTGTTTGATTAATGAGTGGTAGGTGAACGTTTGGGCAGAGCAAGGTGATCTGATCTTCCACTCCTTATCATAAACTAGACAAATCACCAGCGGCTCCTTCTCCATACACAGCCCTGTCTCCCAAAAATGGCTTTTACATACAACTGAGCTGCTTTTGTTTAGTTGTGATGAGTTCTTTGACATTATTGTTTTTTTAAATTACTGTCTTTAACAGACAACCAAACACACTCACATTCACACCTACCGACAATTTAGAATCATCAGTTAACCTCAGCATGTGGGAGGAAGCCGGAGAACCCCGAGAGAACCCACGCTGCACGGGGAGAACATGCAAAGATCCCGGGTGTCCTAACTGGAACGTGAATCTGGGATCTTCTAGCTGTGAGGTTACAGTGCTAACCACCGAGCCACCTCACAGCCCTGATACGTTGTTATTTTTCTAAACCTAATCACATAGTTTTGGTGGCTAAACTTAACTCAGCTTCTACATGTAGTCGTTGTTGTGAAAGTGTCAAACTTAACGTAATATTTTGCCAAACCTAACCGCGTAATTTTCATGCCAACATCTTACCAAACAGCAAGTGAAAACTGAAAGTAAAGTCTAATAATAATGTTTCCACAAAAGAGGCGAGAAGGTGAAAGCTGTGTTGCTGACACACATTTGTTTCAAAACCAGATTAAATTTCTTTCAAAATATACACGAGAACACAGTTTGGTTGTATAGGAGTGTCATTTTTAGGAGGCAGGTTGTAAATACTTGACACAGACATGAGAGGTATTGGTTGTCTTGTTTAATTCTTGGAAAAAAGTGAATAATTGCATATTTCCCAAAGTGTCTGGTGTGGCAGACTTTGGCTCACACTTTTGTTGACGCCGCTCTAAGAAAATAATTATCTGACTGTATTTCATTCCTTTATTTGTTACTCCTTGTGCTAAGATGGAACATTTTTGGTATCGACTTTATGAGTTGTAATAAAAACATTTTCCTACGATGGTATTCACCTCTGACCTGTTGCTTTATTATGTCATCTGCTTGTGTTTTTTGAGCTCTTAAGCTGATAATTTGATGATCAGTGAAAGACTTTACCAGTTTCAGAGATATCAAATGAGTCATTTGATCGGAGAGTTCTTTATTGTGGTTTAACTGGTGGAGGAGCACAGCTCACAGGCTGTGATAACATCTCTATGGGTGTTTCTGTAACATTTAACCTCATGATTAGTGAATGACAAGACAGCAGTTCTGTAATGAAATATGTGAAACTCCCTGTTTGTTTGTTGTCTTTTATTGTTCCTGGCAGAGCGGTACGTGAGCATGTACACCTAACACAGTTCTCTGTCACTAGTTTGTTGAGGAAAACTTGAAGCTCAGGTTGGATGTGAGAATGGGTTTGGATATTTTTAAGTTAACTCTGACTGTGGCAGTTGTTTACATCTGTGCATGTCACGCTGCAAGTTTGTTAGATACACAGTGCTCGATGGAAAGAACGGACAAAGCCAATGAGTTATATTAGCCTGATAGCCATCTGACTTGTTTTGTATCAGACGAATACATATATGAATGCAGTATTGTGTATATAAATGTAAAATAATGGCCAGTAACATCAATATAAGCAAAAATAATGTAAGGTTTGCTCTTATTACAGAGTATAAGCTGAAAGATTAGTAAAGGAAATGGTTGTTGGAAATGGGTCAACCGTTTTCTTGGGTTACAAAAAGCTTTGACTATATTGAAAACATTTTGAAGACATTAGTGCTGTTGTAATTCAGCAGCAGTTTTAGATTGAAAGACTGCAATGTAGTTTTAGATAGGAAAGGTCCCATCAGATAGTTTTGCTTCTTCTGAAAAGGAAACCTAGAAAGTTAGGTTTGAGTTGAGAAACAGGACGCAGGCTGCACTGAAGCAAGGCACTAAACCTCCTTGTGCTAGTCAATCTGTTTGGCTTTTAAATGTTTGAAGAAGGCTGTTGTTAGTTGTATTGAAAATGTATTCTTACAGAAATACAGACTGTGGCTGAAGAAGAAAAATTTGGCGCCCAGCTATCATCGTATAAACAAGTGCTAGAAACAGCTGTGTAATAGTGGGATGACTCATTGTTCTGTCATCCCCCTGCGTAGCAAATACGGTATCCACCGTTGTGCATTCTTGTGGGTTACTCACTGTGGGTGACATGTTGATACTGACTGGGCATTTTCCAGTATAGACTGGGTGTATGGGATGAGCAGACTGCACTGATGCAAGCTGTGGGGTGATTGAAATATAAACAGTCCCATAGTTTCAGGGTCTGTTTGGATCCATTTTGTAATTGATTACAAGCAGAATTAGCCGTTGCAGACAAACATGACTAAGACTTACGTTCTTTAAGAAGGTTTAGTAAAATGATGTCTTCCCATCAGGATCTGTCCCAACAGTTTTTGTTAAATATTACACAGTACAGAGTTAAGTCCATCACCCATGCTCTTTTATTCTAATTAGAAATTTAAAAAACAATCTGTTTAATGAGCATTGATACTTACTATAACTATTCTTGGGATTCATTAAGAACATGTTACAAAAGACCCAAACACAGTTTACAGTTCAGGCTCTCTAGTCTGCTCAGATTGTCATACATAAGAGGCAGGATACTTTGCATCCTTAAGCCCACGGATACCCAGAGCTTTACATTAACTCCAGCTGTTGGCAAAACAGCAACATCTCATTTAAGGCAGCCAGCTATTTTCTTATATTCATTCGGGATTCTCTGTGATAGACTGGTGACCTGTCCAGGGTGTCCCCTGCCTTCACCCTGAGTCAGCTGGGATAGACTCCAGCCCCCCAGTGACCCTAGTGAGGATTAAGCGGTGTATAGATAATGGATGGATGGATGGATGGATTTGGGATTCTAAAACAGTTGTTATAATTAACAAGTTGCAACTTCTTATGTGTGTACATTTTCCCACCACTAACCTACACTTCAGGACAATGGCAACATGATGACAGGGGAACACGTCTATCTATGTTAGTCCTACTCATAGAGTGTATATTACATATAAACACAAGTGTATGAACCTGAAAAATTAAGCAAATGTGCAAGTGCCTTACTCTGCATTCTTTTACCAGCCAGCAGGGGGCGACACCTCTGGTTAGATAGAGAAGTCTGATTGAAGTAAAGTCTATAAAGAAAGGACGTCTTCCTCATGGCTTTGTGGGCTTGGGCGCTAGTGTTGAGACTTGTGGAATACAGGATTAAGTTAATTTAAACATGAGTATAATATGTTTAAGGATGGGGTTATTGGACAGGTCATGACCAAATGGGCATGCATAGTGTCAACCTTTAGCTCACTCCAATTTCAAAAGGCCATGGGGACTACCGCAAAATTCCAGACTTCAGGCTTTGAAATGGTAGTTTACAAACCAAAAGGTGACGTCACAACCACTACATCTCTATTTTAGGCACAGTCTATTGTCCTGGCCCCTCATTTCCTATGAATGCCATTGGCTGCATGTAAAGATGGACGAACCCTCCGTGACGTCACCCACAGGTTTTCTAAAAAGTATTTTGAAGCCTCAAATATAGTTCTTGGCTTCATTTTTCAGTAACGGGGGGTCTGCTGCCTGATGTGTGAGCAGCTTAGAGACTGTGTCCCACTAGAAAGTGAAACATCATTCAGCATTGCATTGTTGTACAGACAAGGGACGTCCTCATTAAACAGACTAATCTAAATCTGCTGCAATTACCATGTGCCACATGATTTAAGGGCTTCATGAATGAATTATCTTTATTTACAAGCTGAGTATTTAAAGTTGAATTGATCCAGCAGATGATTAGTTATTTTTCACACAAATCTATTCTATCTACAATAAATCTATTTGACAGATGTAACTGTGAATGGAATTTCTCTGTAAGGGATTAATAAAGTACTATTGATTGATTGATTGATTGATTCTACAAAAAAAAGCATCTAAAACTAATACATAGGCCTCGGCAAGACATGGGATTTAAAAGCTGTTCCTCTGTTCAGATTGTTATCTTTTGTGACATATTTAGACAAACATATGATCCTCTGTCTTCAGTGGCTACAGACATATTTCATATGCATTTACACAACATCAGGGAAAATGAGCTTCATCAGTCATTTATTCACCAAAAACATTAATAGAAGTAATATTCTTCTGTGGAAAAAGTAAGCATATCCTTGGCCTCAAAAGTCAGGGTTGGGAGTGATGATACTCAGTATACAATGGGTATTAAGCAAGCACAAAACCAGTCTGTGTCTTGAACAGGTTAAAAGGTGATAGACACAGGACATAGCGTTCATTTAACTCAACTGGTCATTGAGAAAGCAGAAGATGTTGCGTGTGTTGGGAATTTTCAAGATCGCCTCAGTGTCTGTGCTGTTTGGATTCTTGATAACAGTGGACAGGTGACTAAACAATTAAACACACCTGCTTTGTTTCTCTTTCACTGAGGAGTGAACCTTACAGTGACTCAGCATATTAGTACACGGTAAGCACAACGGAATTAAATATTAAATCAATTGAATAGTTAATTAAGAATTTTCTGCATGACCAAAAAGAGTTTTGGGGGCACAGTAAAATGCAGATGCAAGGATTAAGCTAAACCGTAGCATAGCCACAGTGTTGGCATCTTTAAATAAACTGTTTTGGTGAAGCAAACATTTAAAGTCCTGCACATTTAGTAGATGGGATGCAGTAGGTCTTACTGGGGAAGATGTGCCAATGTGCGCGCTATAGTATCTGGGTCATGCAGGAAACCACTCAGGAAATAAATGCCATTGTTTCAACACCAAACGTGCCAAACGTCCGGCTACATGTTTAGCCATGACCTTTAACTTTTATAAGGTAATGTAACTCTATCTCAACCAAATTATCCTCCCCAACTGGAAATTGAGATAAAAAAAACATATATATATATATTTGAAATGTATGGCAGGATTACTCTTTTTGTTTAGAATATTACGAAGCTTTATGGAACATGAGTCATGCTAAAGGTTTTCAAATGCAAACTGGGGAGCCTTGGAAATGATTGCACCAACCTGCAGAGGGACTTTTACTGTCTCGTTCGGTCAGTGAGAGTCATCCTTCCTCTGAACAATGAGAGGCCTTTTTTACACGTTGCTAAATTGCACTAGCACGGGAATGTCACCACAGACATTAATATTTTGCACGAGTATGCTGCAAAACAGAGAGATTTACCAGGCACTGATGGGCATAATATAATAAGGACTTCAAAGTAATAGACTGCACCCAGTTTAAATTTGGCAACCCTCTCACACTGAAAGTCCTGTTATGTCAAGCACCATCTGTACCAGGTACTGACTCTTCTAAACTGTATCAAAAAGCAACTCTTATTCCATTTTGTGGAAGAGAAGGAAACCAGATTGTGGTGTTGTGACCAGTGTTGGAGCCAGAACATGGCTAATGGGTAGGCCTGGAAAAAAAAAAAAAATGGCCCGATTATTTTTTAAAGCTGATATGAGGTGTGTGTGTTAAAGTTTTATGATATAATAACATCTGTCCGGCCACTGTAAATGAGCCTATGATACAGAGAATATGTATACCTATGAGAGGATATACAGCAGTAGAGATCTACACTCCACAATTGGACCTCTGTTAAATTTCACTGTTAAGACACAAAGGGGAAAACGAGGAGGAGAAAGAGAGCATTTACAGAGATTACTTGAAGGTTTATTGTTTTGCTGCTATTCAACGGGAGGCATGTTTTCCTCGGTTTACTTAGCTAATCGCACAGAACTTCACTCTTCCTTACAGGTGAAGTGACAGACACAGAGCTGCTTTGCTCCAGTTTGACTCCTTGGACAGTTCAGTGCGCACAATCCTCCTGACACAGCACAGCCGTGGAAATTAAAGGTCAGATAAATCGAATAAGTGTAACTTTCTTACACAACAACAATCATAACGTGCCACGGCGGGCCAGAATACATAAAATAAAACCACTTATTTACTGGCAGGTTTTACACAAGGCAGAGTCTTCTGGGCTTTGAGTTAAACGCGTTGGTAATGTCATCATGATCCGAACTCTCAATCATTTCTTTTTTTTTTGTCAAATTTTTGAGGCGTCCAGTGAGATCATCATCATGATCATCATCATTGTACATTAGCACAAAAGCATGACTCTCCTGGGATGGCAATGATGACGTTGTTCCCCTCATTCCCTGTGTTAGTAAGCACTTCTTGATGTTCCGAATTTTCTTATTTTTTTTTTAAAGTGGCTCAAAGATAGCTGTTTAGCCATTGTTCAACAGCTGTCTCCACCTGCTCCAGCACCATAACAACCCACCTTTCTGATCACCGTTGACCTTAACTGTCGGAAGACGTCAGTGATTACAGGTGGGTTTTTGGTCACAGCTTGTGACCTGTAATCACTGTGACTGGATGTACAGCGCATGGACGGACCCACATGTTGTTGTGTCACAGTTCAGGTCACTTACATCGAATGTTTTCCCTCTCACAGTCCAACCCTGAGGGACTAATACACGGTACACAGTTTCACAATGTGAAAAACAAGGAACATGCTCCTTGTGCGCTCTTGGCCTGATTTGCCCCCTCTGTTCTTGGAGATTGCTTCTCCAGTCTGCAGTCCGTAGACAAATTACAGATGCACACCTACTAGTTGTCACAAAAACATGTCTAATGTAGGTCTCTTTTATTGCACCTCATCATTAGGAGACATAAGAAGCCCCTAGATCACTCAGATAGATCAAATGGAATGCAAAACAACATCAGCTAAAGAGGGAAAGTTCAATTTAGAAATAATTAAAAAAAAAAAAAAAAAACATCCTGTTCACTCTTTTTGCCACTTGCAGCACTGAAGTGCACATCCTATCACAACATTAAATGATTTTTACGTATCAGTGAATTACAAATGCTGTGTACTTCTTAACATTTCAGTTTAGCTTTTACTGATGAAGTGCATTGTATAAACTGTTCATGGTTTCTGCACGAATGAAAAAATCTTTGAATGTGCATGAAGTTCTATTCATGCTAAAAAAAAAAAAGGTGTGTGTTGGTATCATGTAGTTACAGATTGGGCTGTAGCACTGTGTCAGGTAACATTCCTGAGGTGTGGTGAGCACAGTGGGCGGATATATCAACTCAGTTCAGTTCATCCATTATCTATACACCGCTTAATCCACATTAGGGTCGCGGGGGGGCTGGAGTCTATCCCAGCTGACTCAGGGTGAAGGCAGGGGACACCCTGGACAGGTCGCCAGTCTGTCGCAGGGCTACACTTAGAGACAGACAACCAAGCACACTCACATTCACACCTACAGACAATTTAGAATCACCAATTAACCTCAACATGTTTTTGGACTGTGTGGGAGGAAGCTGGAGAACCCGGAGAGAACCCACGCTGCACGGAGAGAACATGCAAACTCCACGCAGAAAGATTCCGGTGCCCCCACCGGGACGCGAACCGGCAACCTTCTTGCTGCGAGGCAACAGTGCTACCAACTGCACCACCTTGCAGCCCTCAATTCAGTTCAATTCAATTCAAATAACTTTATTTATCCTCAAACAAATATATATTTCGTCAAGGATTCCTGGAGAATTCAGAATTTCCCACCGTGGGAAGTTAACAGTACGAACAACATCAGTGGAAAGAATGTACAAATAAAAGCACCTTATACTTCAAATCTTTTGTGATTAATTCTAAAGGTGCGAATAACTGAGAACCTCCTCGCACAGTCTCTCCTCATAGCAAGCTGTTCTTTTGCAGTTGGTGTTCTTGCAGTGTGGGTGGCCACAAATATTATGTTTGCAGAGACAACTGTGTATACCCTTGCAAACTTGGGTCAATGAATATGAAGTCATGCATACCCTTGCAGACACACATAAAGCTTAAATTGGCTGTTTAAGGTGGTCACAGAAATTTTAGACGTTGTTAAAGAAACAAGAGAGCAATAAACACTTTCACACAGCTGCTCCTATGCAACAAACTGTCAAAGAAATTGTTTAGGAAACTCCTCATGCAGAAAACCAGTCATGCCAATAAAGGGCCCCTTGCATAAGACATCCTTAGAAACTTAAGATTTGTCATTACTTCTCTTTTCAACAGAGCTCAGACACGCACGCAGACTGAGATCAGACATACAAACACCACAGGATGGCATCAACAAGAAGTCGAAATTTACAACACACCAACAATATCCTCTTTGATCATCCTTCATACGAGCAGCTACTTTGACATTATTGTCAATGAACAAATAGTTTATAGTTGTGTACTTTGACTATCCCTTCTACTGTTGGGCTCAGTGCAGCCTGCAGGTCTCGTGCAAACATTGTTAGATTTCCATTAAGTAGCAGTCAGCAAAAATTTAATCTGTGGAAATAGAACAAAATGTGCAACTGACGTGTTAAATGTGTTTGAGTGACCCAACATATATTACAAAATGTCTTTTTTCAACATATTTCCATGTGTGCTTAGGGAACAAGCAGCAGCAGAGGCCAGACACAAGAGGACAAACTCTTCTTTTAAAATTACTTTTAAAGTTTATTCAAAGAAAAAAACCTTCAGGAAAATACACGACTTCCTGTCATACACAGAGAGGACATAAGTTAGAGTAGCATGGCAGAAACAGCAGAGGGAAAACACGTCGCCTTACGTCCAAGCCTGCAGGGAAACTCACTGCAATGTTTCCATGTTGAAGCAGCGTTATGTGAATACCTGAAATGAACAACACGTGTGTTCTTTATTGTTATGCAAGTAGGTTAGTTAGTGGGGTAGGGGAGATGACCAAAATAAATTTAAAATATCCAATAAAAACTGGGCTCAAAAAGCAGAAACAAAGTATTAAAGAACCAAGATGCATTAAACATAAATACCGTGATGCACATTAGTGTAACAAAACATTGCTTCTGTAAACATTTTCTCCACCTAAGGTGAGTAATAATATTAAACCACCGCAGTCGCATATTTATGTGTACATAGACTTACAGAAACAACGGAAACTATAGTTAAGCTTCTCAACTAGCTCTAAAACTTAAGAATACACAATGCTTCAAGTGATTTTTTTTAAAAAGGATTTCCAAGTAGTGGTTTTCATAACAATAGGTTTACACGCTTTAAATGCTGCCTTCTTGGCACTTTTTCCAACATGAGCCAACAAGCGGCTGCTTTTTCTCGTCAGATATCAAACTTATATCTCGTCCATTATTTAGCCCATTAAGAATATCAATAATAACCACAATTTTTTCATTAAAGTCAATACAGCCACTCATCAAGGCCTTGATGCAATAAGAGACACACACTGGGTACTACTGCACACACAGACCTCAGACAACAGCATTGGGGTCCAAACGGCTTCTCCACACAAGGGGAGCAAAAGTCTGCGACAGAAACTAGGAAACCTTTTCACATGTCTAAGCACTGCTCATGGGGGAAAAAACACACCCAAGGTTAACTTGTTTGTGACCTGACGAGGACATGTTTGGACATGAAGTCAGAGCACAGATATAGACTTTCCTTTGCCCCCTTTTTTTGAGTGAACAATGTGCAATCTTTGACAGCCGCTTTGGAAACAGAGGAAAATCCAGCTGGGCAGATGGCCTGAAGGAGGTCAGTGCTGCAGGTTGCTGCTCAGTCATTCACATATACAGACAACTTAAATAACCGCTGAAGCAGGAAATGTGGGAGGGGGGCAAAAAACAGAGAAAACAAATCCTTCCCGAAAAGTGGGTTTCCGTCTTCGTTTCTTAAACAAGTGAGGAAAAGCTCTGTTTTGAGATCACAGGAACACTGAAATCCAGAGTCCGAGTGCTGAATTGACGAAGTTCATGTCCTCATTTGATGGGAAGGCGTGCTTGACGTACGAAAGCAGGACTCTCAGGATGGCGGAAAAACGCTCCGTAGCTCTGATACACTCATTTGCTTCTGTGCAGATTGCCACAGCTGCGGAAAAGGTAGCGAAACAAATACAGAAGTCGAAAATATCTACACCTGACGTAGAGGCTCTGCTGTTGCAGCTTTTAACTCGAAATTGAACATCTAGGATTGATCACTTGTGACAAGATACAAAGCAAAAAAACATCATCTCATGCCTTGGACCACCACACAGTAATAAGTCTTTCTACATTCTTGACACTTAGTGCATTGAATACATACAAATGATATAAATGAAAAGGTGAAATGAGCTGAAATAACAAAATGGAAGATAGAAAATCCGCCTCCTGCCCTGAAACAAACCTGCTGACCACGTGTTTACCTCTCTGCCACGTAAATCCAATTCATCAATGTCACTGAACTCTCCGACAGCACACACACACATACTAAACTTTCTCCTCTACTTTATCACTCCGTTATCACATTTTTTTTTCTCCTCATGTAATATCTGACTATTCACAGCAGTTGACGCATCTCGAGTTCAGTTTAGGTTGTCATGTTTGACCGCTGGGAGGGAAAACATGACAAATGACACTATCCCGAAGCTTAAATGAACTTTATTGTACATAGACACCTTTGTTTTGTTTAGTTTTTTTGGATCACACCCACATCACTTTTTTTTTTTTTTTCTTATACAAACACACCTTAAACATCTGTGGTTTTAGAGTAAAAGCAAGCAAATTTGTGGACTGTGGGTTGATGTGCGTAAATGTTAAAAAAAACAAAAAAAAACAAGGTAAAAGACATGTTTAACTCCACATAGTTACACTTATCTTCAAGGAATAATAATAATAGTAATGATTCAAAAAAATACTATTCTGAAATCCGTCTGCTTCATCATCTCCTTCTCGCTCCCCCTCTCTCTTTTTTCTTCTTTTTTTTAAAGCACCTGTCCAAAACAACACAATACTTCAACACACACACCCTCCTGTTGAGTCCTATCATTTAGACTTACAGTAAAACCTTAAAATTATTAGGTCCCTTCCGCCTGCTTGTCACCTTGAAGAGTCCCTCTGGCTCTGGGGTTTTGACCACTTTACCCCCCGGCTGACTCTAACCAGTCTCTAACCAGCATGTCAGCAGTAATTGGACCAAACAGAAGTACATTTACACACACTACTGTAGCATTAATACGACAGACTCTGACCCCGGCAGCCCCACACTCATAAGAAAGGGCCGAGGGTGGGAACGTGGGGCAGAGGGGAACTCCCTTACAAGAGGCAGACCTGCAGAAGGTAGTAGTAGTAGTAGTAATAGCGGTAGCAGTACTAGTAGTTAGAAGACCTCAAGCTTACTGACCAGCCCGGGAGCATGGAAATGATGCAGAGGTACAAAATCTATCCCATCGCAATCTGATGAGCACCAAGAAAACCGAGAGGGAAACAGAAAGGTGTTTGCCTCCTTTTCTTGAATTCACATTTAATTTATATCTACTTCCTTTCATATATTTAACCATTGATTTCATTTTGTACGCAAGGTCGTCACTTCGGGTATTTCGGGGGGTTTGGAGGCGACGACTCGACCGGTTGTCGCTGCGTCACAGGCGGGCCCAGAGCCTCGCTGCAGCTCCACGGGGGAAGCTGAAGTCGGTGGTGTCGGCCGCTCCGAAGGGCTGGTAGGTTACTGTGTTTGTTCTCTTTTGGTTGTCCGAGGGCTGACAAGACATCAATGGTGGGTTCTGAGATCCAGTGTTAGCGAGGGTGGAGGAAATGAGGAGGATGAGGAGAAGGAGGAGGAAGAGGGCAAGGGTGTGGACCTCTACCAGCTGAGCAGGTTGCTTCGGCCCAGAGTCATGAAGTAGACCTGGCTGGAGCCTCCGGACCGTACAGAGGCGAAAAACACCTGAGGACAACACGCAGACATATGATTGTAGCACTCAATGCAATTTGGGAAAAAAATGAAGAAAACCCAATTGGTTTGTGGGCTAAAAATGGGGGCATCCTTAAATGTTCCCATAATTGACAGTCCTCAACAGCTGACATCATTTCCAGTATAAATTGTCCACAGAAGAACCACATAAAGTTGGGGAAAAAAAATCTATATGACTTCTCGTTAGTCCACACAAACTAGCCACGTGCAGAAAAGAGAGAAGAGAAACTAGAGCAGTCTGAAGCTACTTCCACAACTAAAGGCTGAGAAAACCGAAAGCGGCATTAGAGGATCTGAGTGAATTCCACTGCTATGCTTACGTTTTTAATGCTCTGTGTGGAAGTCAGTGTCAATTCTCGTAGTTTCATCGTAGCAACTGGACTTGCTGGAGTTCCTCAAAGACATTTCACCTCTCATCCAAGAGGCTTCACTTGATGTGTTAATGGCTCTTAAAGAAGATAAGTATGTGGAACTCCCAACTAGTCAGTCAGAACTGATGAAGCCTTTTGGATGAGAGATGGAACGTCTTCAAGGAACTCAAGCAAGTCCAGTTGCTACGATTAAACTATGAGAATAACCATGACCTGGATGACTGAGAAACTTCACAGACAAGTCAGTGTCTACTTGCATGAGCGCTGCAATGATCAAGTGATCAATCAATTGTTCAACCAATCATCAACTGGTTATAGTACTTTCTTAAACAGTACAAAGTCTGTAAGTCCAGCTTCTTAAATATAAAAAAATCAAGTCATATTTAGTCCTCTGTGACAGTAAACTGAATATCTCTGAAGCAAAACAAGATGTGAGGATGTTATCTTGGGCTTTGGAAAACACAGGTCGCCATTTTTCAAGATGTTTTTTTGTGCATGAAGACACTTTCATGTCAAGTAATTTTCATGTTAAGGAAAGCAGAAAATGGCAGCATTGGAAAAAAAAATTAAATCAAAATCGGTTTGAATGGCAGGAGAGGGTTGGGACAAACAAGACATCAGAAAACCTTTCTTGTGTAGTCAATAGTGTGAATGTTTATTCTGTGTTGTGGTTTACAGTGTCTAATACCCCCTCATGTAGCCACAAGCTGACTGATGAGCTCAGATTTGAGCAAATCCTAAAATCTAGTAAAGTCATTACTAGAAGTACTACTGCACCTAGACTCTTTGCTTTAAAGCGTTCTGTGGAAGTTCTGCAAAGCCCTAGCAATGTTTATAGGTGAAAGCTTTTTCTATGTATGCTTGGAACTTTAAGTGCATTCTTCTTGAAGGCTGGTTCTCTAAAGACATTTAAAAAATGTTCAGGGATAACACTGTTGGAATATTGCACCCTCTTAAAGCTTTTTCTGAATGTTGCTCTGAGAATGCCGTTCCTTCGTTACCATCTAACACCGTGGAAATGTTTTTAACAGAGCATTCTGTCATGTGTTACCTCAACAACATCCTCAGAATATTGTGGGAAATGTTCAACTTATTCTGTGATCTCAGGCCTTGAAAGCATCTTAATAAAATTTCTTGAATATTGGTTTGAGAACGTTGCTGCTTTGTTATCATGTAATCTGAGGCCCAGACAACATCCTCTGAATGTTAAAAGCATTGCTCTCGTTAGCCTTATAGTCATATTATTTGAAATGATAAATATCCTTAAAACTTTCTTTGAACATCCATCCATCCATTATCTATACACCGCTTAATCCTCACGAGGGTCGCGGGTGGGCTTGAGTCTATCCCAGCTGACTTAGGGCGAAGGCAGGGACAGCCTGGACAGGTCACCAGTCTATCACAGGGCTTTCTTTGAACACTAGGTTGAAATGTTTACTTCACATCATTATTAGAACTTGTACATAATGTTAGCCAATGTTGTGGGAACGTTCCCTGCCAGTTGGACCTACGTAACTATTAAAACTGACGAATCAGTTGTTGAAAGTTAACATGAAGGTCTCACCTTGTCGTTTCTTTCACAGAGGAACTTGAGTCTCTGGGCTCTCTTGTGCATGAAGACGCCGTCCAGGTGGCCAGTCTCCACCGAGCGGATCTCTATGGCCTTCTCCCCCCAACCCATGATCTGGTTGGAGCGAATGTAGGCTGGAGAGAGGTATTAAAGGTCATATTTTTTTTAAAAATCGTATTTAAGCACAAACAATAAAGTAACACACACTAAATAATGAAACAGTGTTGAAATCTCTCCTAATACAATAGAAGAATAATGAGGATAACAAAGAGGTTCATATATAGGTTGTGGGCCCAAAAGATCGGGGACACTGATCCAGAAAAACAGCAAGTCATGTGTTTGTGTAGCCTTTGTCCCAGTGACTCACCCACTGAGGTGGGCATCTCCCCCCACTGCAGCACCACGTCCTTGGTTATGCGTCCGTAGGTGTTGACGTAAACACCCTCGTCCTCGTAGCAAACCAGCAGCTCAATGCCATCGGTGTTGGGCAGGATGATGATTGCGTGAGACTGGATGTTGGTCTGGATCTGGAGAGAAACGACACACAAGTAACATGATGTCTGATGACTTTTTTATGTCCCGTGCTTCGACCTATTTATCATCTACATAAGCATTGGCAGTCTGGGACAGCGATTTAACATGTATGATCAAGTGCAGCAGGTCAGCACTATGTACAGCGAGACAACTGATTTTTTTCTGCTGGAAGTTCACAGTTCTCAAGCTTAACAGAACATGTTTCAGTTGCATTTGCTGTTTTTAATTGAAAGTTTTTCTTTAAATTGCTGAAGTTACGATCAGTTACTGCACCTCAAATCACTGTGGAGTTAATAAGACTGTTGTTTGGCACATACATCCCTTTTTGATTTAGTTTTGATTCTCCAAGTCTGATTCGTTTTAAGCAATTTGATTCAATTCTTAATGCTTATTTTCAAACCGGTGTCCAACTAGCATGAGCTACCTGGCAGGGACAAACTGAATAAAGCAGAAACCACACTCCTTACTGAACATCCACAATAAACAGAACTCAGCTCAGTCCTTTTTCAGTCTGCCCAGTCTGTAATTGTGAACTTTAGATCAACTATGAGACAGATTCAGCTAAACCATCTTGAGTCACGACAGTAACCTGGATAGTTAACTGGACTAGCTGCAGTTTACTGGACTGTTGTGACTCAAGGCAGCTAATACACCCAAGCTGTCAAGCATTTTAACTTCAGTTTCCACAAATATTATATATTGTACACATCCTGCAGGCCGAACCTAACTACATACAACAACAGAACAGATTAAGCATAAGAAGTGAAATGTCCTTAAACACACAGCAAACATGCATGTGATGATATCAGGTACGTGAGGGTCTTACGTGAGTAGGCAGGTAGATGTCGTATACGGCCCCAGAGTCGACGTCTACAGCGTGAAAGCCTGAGCATGAGCCATAGATGACTTTTAACCTCTGACCTTCCTCCACCGTCAGGTCAACCAGCAGCGGCTTGTGCACCAGGTCACCGAACGACTGCAGCACACATCACAAAGTTTAGTTTTCTTTCTCGCCTCTCTTGTGCAAACTTGAGATCAGTAGATATTTACTAACGCAGACATGATTGATATCGATGGCAACCTTCACAACGACTTTAGTGTTGATTTGTAGCGAAAATGAAAACAATGCTTGGCCATCGACATGCATTCTAAATAATAAAGCGGTTATAAAATACATAAAATTACACAACAAAACTGAATCCACACATGGCACCAACAAGCTAAGCTAGTTGATTTGTTCACCTTGAAGGCCATGAACTTGTGGTACGGCTTTGGTGCCCAGGCGTAGACCTCCACTGAGTTCTTCAGGGCCAGGACCAAAAATTTGATCCTCTCATATTTCACTGAAGAAGTAGAAATGAAAAAAAGGAAGAATCAGAAAAATCTGTCATCACAACATGAAACTGGCACCAGTAGTTTTTTGGCTACTGTTGATGACTACAGCTTGTTTGGTAGGGAGCTGTAAGTAGTGAATCTGTTGGTTTAACACAGTACCAATGAGTCAGTCTTTGGTTACTGATTTCACCTTTTTTCTCTCTTCTTTTTTAAAGCAGTAAACCTGATGTAACTAAAGAATGCTTGTATTGCTTTTGATGTTGCACTCATGTGCTTTTTCCTCTGGATTATTTTCATTTTTTACCGTTTAATTATAATCTTTTCTGACGGATCTCTCACAAATGCCCTGTGCAGTGCATGAAGGAGATTAATGAGCTGCACACTGTGAATATGGGATGAATGAAAGACAAAGGGAAGGATTTTATTTCAACAGCAGCAGTTAGGTCTTCTCCTTGACCCGACCACAGTACAAGATGACTTTTGCAAAACATTCAAGAGGTAAAGTTACAGAAAAAACACGTCGTCTGATCCGCTGACAGTTTTTTTTTTCATATCTGCTCTGTTTTAGCAAGGGGTCTTCTATCTTCATCTTTGGAAAGTCCTGTACTTTCCATGAGTGTTGTTTCATGAAACTGATGGACACACATGAATAAAACTCGTTGACAGGAAAAGAATTTTGTGACTGACACTTCTGGTGAAGGGAGAGGGGTTTCCAACAGGAAGTGTCCGTCGTTGCTAACTGGCACTAAAACATCAAGGACATTCTGAGTTTTAGACAGGACAGTGTCACTTAACGTCCACTCGGATGTCCTTACCGCACTGTTACCCAATCAAGGCCTTTCCTTCGATCGTTTATCCGTGCCATGCTCGTCACGTACACATGAATCCACTCTGTATCATACACAGAGTTTGTTAAGTTACTCGAAGTGACCTGCTTCAATCGTAATTTGACCACATCTGACCGGAGACGAGGATTCGTAACGAGGCGGCGATGAAAGCGATGAAGTTACAGTATTTGGACATACTCCCGTAGATTGCAAAGTGCCAATCATGAGCTTATCCTTTCTTACACAAAAGTATCACCTTAGACCAATCTTTACTAATCTATCTTAGATTGTGAAGAGAGACTGTGGTGATGACATGCAACAAATATTTTTGACTAGAATAGAACCAAGAGGTTGCAAATCCATGGCATGCACCTTAAACAACAAGGAAACACAAACATAATGATGCCTGAAGTCCCTCTCTGGTTGTTGACTTAACCCCTAAAAACTCATCTCAGTGTATCAAAACTGCATATTTACAAGTTTTTCCCATGAGAATCCCTTCCTGCTTCAAAACAGCTTTGATGTAACTCTACACTGTTACTTCCTCTAGAATTTCAGAATCTGCAATTTTCCTCTGTCATATGACTCATATGTCTTGTAGCACATAAAGACACACTATGTGGACATGTTAACAAGATAAAAACAAGGATCTTTAATCTTCAGATTACTTGCTTAGTAACCCATATGCAACATTTCTGTCCATATGAATTCCTGAAATATGACTTCGTAGAAGCACAGCCTGTTATAATACTACCTACCAACTTTATAGTGGACGCAGCCTTCCAGGTCTCCTACGGTGGTCCAACCTTGTTTCTTCTCCACCTCGGGGTCATTGTGCAGGATCTTGTTCCTCAGCCAGGACAGGTAGTAGACACGGAGCTTGTTCTTCTTACCTGTCATTGATCAAGAAATAAAAGAAGGAAGAAGGGAACACAACTTTATTAGCTTTCCTCCAAATCCGTACGACTTTCTGCATAAAATTCTTAAAAATCTGTTAACAGGCACAAATAATGCAGTTTCATGTACTACTTGCTGTGTATTTTTCTCTGAAACTCAAAAATAAATGTACGTTCTTTAAACCCGTAGTAAACTATGACACTGTCAGCTTGGCATTTGTCAGTCTGACTGCTTCCTCTGCACGTGTGTCGCCACTTTAAAGAAGAACGTGAAGATTCCGATGAAGGTCACAAGCCACAGTGTGATACAATGAAGATGCTTCCATAAAAAAAACAAAAAAACTTGAAACTGACTGCTCACAATTTTCTGAGATTCCATTCTAGCCTGTAGCAATTGTCAGGTTTTAATTTGACATACTTCTACATGATTGCATTTTTGTACTGATGCAGTAATCAGTCTAGAAGTAACAACATAACATATTCTAGAAGATCCTATGGTGGGGGTTTCGTCCTCCTTCCTGTTGGTCTGCAGTGTTTTGCAACATTTTAAGTTGGCATAAAGCTATGCAAAGAAACATTTCAGTGTCAGTGTGTGTAGAGGTGCAGTCAGAGGATTGATAGAAAGGGCAAGCATGGATCATTTCAGATAATAGGTGGCTTTCAACTGCAGGAACTTGTGGCAGGCTTGATGTGGCACACAGTTAACAGGAATGGCCCCTGTCAGGCTTTTTGTTTCAATTGTGGTGCAGAATCCAACAGTTTCGACTATGATTTTAACTCAGAGTGCGCAACAACAAATTGTGGTTATGTTTTACCAGCATGTAGGAAATAGAAAAATTGAGCTTTTATATGTTAGCCTATGAGGTGATTTTTACATCTTTGAGGATGACGTTAGATAGGAGACGCCTGCTACTCAATGAGGGCATCCAGAGGGCAGAAAAATGTTGTCCTCTCCAACTGTAAGCAATCACCATTTGCCTTCTCTGAGTTTAACCCATTACTGTGGAGACTGGCACAGTGGTTTTTCAAGGGAGTACAAAACAGCCGTGAAAGAGGTTTTACAGGACAAGTTCCTGCAGTGGAAAACAGCCTGTAGTAACCTATGAAGTCCCCTTTCTTGTTGTGTGTATTGCTCAAAACATAAAGAAAAGCTACTGTAGATAAAGGAGGGATGGCGAGGGCTTTCTGTGCAGCTGTTTATTACTGAGACATGCTGTCCATTTTTACAAACGTCATAACAAACCAGGATGTTGTTGAAGATGCTAAGCTGTGCATACATTTCACACGCTAGCTACCTTATGCTTAATGTGTAAGACGTTTGTTTGTGCTGTCTCCTAGAAATCCGATGACAAAAGATGAGAATCTGTGAGGATGTGGTCTGAGTGGTCTTAGACGCTGTTTGTCACAACACATGCAGCTGTCCGTGACGTGTTTTCACATGCCGGCAATGCAAATGAGTTTCACGGAAGGAAGCTGACGCGTGTGCAACTCCTTGCATCCTAGTATTTCCTTCCATCATGGAAAACTAGTGAGTGTGTCAGTGTTACATAGTATACACACACATGACGTGGTCTCACTTAGTGGCGCTTTGCTCAACATCCGGTTGGCTCAAAATATCCGTTGTGACATTTAAGACTGCGCCGCTTCTGTGTGTGTGTGAAATTATGAAAGAAGAGAAGTAAGAATGTGGATGCACTTTCAGTCTGAGAAATGTTAGACCTCAAGTGTCTGGTGTGTTCAAATAAGAATATCTATGCAAAACACTTTTTTTCTCAGACCATGTATGCTGTTCAGGCTTTCTATGTGGACTTGCCAGTGTGTATGTGGGCATGTGCATAAGCCGGGAACAGAAGTAGACAAAACACATTGAAAAACACCTATTTGAGCACTACGAGCTGTCACAGCAGCATAAGCAGAAGTGAAACCTAAAAATTAATTTAAACTGCACACTTAAGTCTGTGTGTGTTTGTGCACCCATTTCTTCTCACAAGCACTCTGTGCGAATCCAGGTTTTACCTTCTTGCTTTATTTAACGTTTATCAAGGTGAGATCCCTCCTTTACCCGTCCTTGATTTCATTTATGTGTGTAAATTTATTTTTATGGGTGTGTTAACATTAGCCCTTGTACCTCAATAGATAAGGTTGGTCATTAAAAATTAAATAAAAATGATCTGTACTGGCTGCAGGGTGGCGCAGTTGGTAGCACTGTTGCCTCGCAGCAAGAAGGTTGCCGGTTCGTGTCCCGGTGGGGGCACCGGAATCTTTCTGCGTGGAGTTTGCATGTTCTCCCCGTGCAGCGGGGGTTCCCCCACCCCCGTGGGTTCTCTCCAGGTTCTCTAGCTTCCTCCCACACAGTCCAAAAACATGTTGAGGTTAATTGGTGATTCTAAATTGTCCGTAGGTGTGAATGTGAGTGTGCTTGGTTGTCTGTCTCTAAGTGTAGCCCTGTGATAGACTGGTGACCTGTCCAGGGTGTCCCCTGCCTTCACCCTGAGTCAGCTGGGATAGACTCCAGCCCCCCCGCGACCCTAATGAGGATTAAGCGGTGTATAGATAATGGATGGATGGATGATCTGTACTGACCCAAAAAAAATTTTTCACCATAAAAAATGTTTCAGCTCTATTGCCCAGTCCTATAGCATGCATGATTCTGTCTCTAATTGAGTGCATTTTCCTTTATTTGAGAGTCTTGTGAGGTTACAGATTCATTTCATCTCATCGATCAGTTCTTCATCTACGTGGGACTCATCTGGCTGCAGAAATGTGTGAAGGTGTATTTGTGTACCTGATATAGTGACCAGGACGTTGAGTCCCTCCAGGACGTCCATCTGCTGGAAACGCCGTCGGTTGATCAGAGGATAAACTTTCCCCTGACCGCTGCGATCCAACAGCATCAGGCCGCTCTCCGTTCCCACCAACAGGTTCACGCCTACACAAACACACACATAAATACAAACTCAACCCCAAAACCGCTTGGAGAGGCAGCCTGCAGTCAGATTAAGGTGTCTGTAGGATTGTGATTGGCTTTGCTGCCACCATGTGGTCAAGACTGTTATAGCTGCACCATAATCAGAAAGCTTTTTGACACAGAATATGACGACAAATTCCTCCAAAACTGGCATATAGTGTACTAAAGAGGTCATAATTTAGGGATGTTCAACCTATAAAAATATAGTAATCTTAAATAACGTGCTGTATCTAAACATCCCCACAAGCATACGTAGCATTTTGTCTACTAAACCAATACGAGTGTCGTAGAGCTGCTAGGTGATGGTGTTTGTGGTTGTTGACATACTGTTTCTCTTTAGTTTAATACGTACTACAGCTGCTCTCACAACATACATACTGTTTCATGAAGCATCCATACAACTGGGATGTGCTTCTTTGTCATAATAATTTAACTTTGACCGTCCCAGTCCGTTGTGTGAAATGGCCCGTCAAGCTTGTTTTATACTCGCGACATATGAGACGTTATTGTGCAAAAGATTGTGGGTCAGAATGTCCAGAAAAGCACACTGGACTGGATACTGCAAAGTCCAACTGAATGTAGCAGGACATCTGACTGCATTTGAAAAGCTATGTGTTGGGAGGTACTACATCTTTTTCCGGCGTACTATGTACTATGGAAGATTGGATGTTGGAACGCAGTCATTGCTTGTGTTTCTAAAAATCTAAACCATTATCCATTTGTTTCCTGCCACCCTGGTTTGTGTCCTCGTTCTTACCCCAGAGCGCAGCACACAGGATCTCAGAGTTGAACCTCTTCTTGTATTTGCGGATCTCCGGTGTGTCGCTCTGAGGACGAGTGTTGACCGGGTTAACGTTGACCACGGAGCCCTTCCGAGATGGATCTGCTCTCAGCGCCTCCGCCAGCCGGGCGTCGTTCCCGTAGCCTAGAAGGTCAAAGGGAAGGGCTTAGGTAGGACGGTGTAGGACGGTGTAGGACGGTGTAGGACGGTGTAGGATGTAGAGTTTACCGGGCAGGGTGAGGGTCAGTCACATGGTCAGCATTAGAAATGTGTGTGGATCTCCTTCATTGGCTTTTCTTAATCGTAAATGCAGAATTCAAAGTCATAATAGTTTGAAATTGAAGGCTGGGAAAACTGCTTTAGACCAGAATGTGGAAAACATTTGACCATTATTGACAAACAGATCGACTCAAATCTTTAAAAAAGTTGACGGAAAGTCCATCAAGTGTTTCTTAACGATACAGCAGTGGTTGCAAGACGCTGAAATCAGTGCAGCAGAGTTTTTTAAATAGACTAGGATACACAACATCATAGTAGCGCATGGTACCTGTGTTTGAAAGAGGGCTGTAGTTTTTCTCTGCTTCTCTGAAATTGTTAAATCTGGACTCCAGACATCTTAAGGAAAATCTAAAGTAATCAAATCGGGGATGAAATACAGGCTGAGCAATCTGGTATACGGGGTCATCTGCTGATCACCAGCTGCATCAGGTGATGTAATGGTTCATACCAGAGTCCTTAAGCTGTGGCCTTGATGATGGAGGAACGATGAAGGACTGTTGTGATAAGAAAGCTTTCCTCATAAACCGACAGCTAACAGGCTCCCGTCGCTGAGATGGAGAGTCCGAGCTAACAAACTGCTTCTGGTTTGCTGTTGAACTTTTCACACCGTCAGCCTCCTTATTTTTAAAGGAGCAGGAGTCTGTGTTTGGATTTGGTTCACTGGCCACAGCTTCAAAGTGCAAGTCGGTGGAGTATACAGCACACAATACAAGATAAATGCAACTTTAAAAAAAAATACATTAAGCGATAAAAAAAAAGGCCTGCGTTTGACTCAAAACTGAAGTAGCGAGATTGATAAAGAGCAGTGGTTCCTACGGTTGGTTCACAAGACCATGACGGGGTGTCGGAGGAAGATTTTTAGAAATTAAATAGTATTTAAAAATCACTAGAAAATGCATATTTTTAACTGTAGCAACAGATCAAAAATAAACAAACTGCTGTCAATCTGCTACTCCTACAGACTGTATGTTTACTCAGTACTACAGTTCATGGAGATTACTCTGATGTATTCTGTGACACGTTTATATGTGTTTACCACCTCTGAGGCTACTGGAGGTCAAGGGTTAATAACTTTGGAAACCCCTGATCTAAAGGATATTATTAATCGTATCAATGAATCCTTTTCCAAAACCCAAACCATAAATGCTGCGACTCCACATCGTCAACTGCTTTTTCAGCATCAACGGACAGAACAGTGCAGTTGTTGCTTGAATATAATGTATTATATATAATAATTTACTAATATGATTTGAAGCTAAGCATGATTTCCCAAATCCAGTTTGATCTTCATGTATTAATGTACTTTTATTACACAACATTGATTGTAGTTAAACCACAAGTTACGAGTTCATTAATCCTCCTCACCTCTGAGGAGTGTCAGCTACTAGGTTATCAGTTCTTAACTTATTTAATTTTATCTTCGTGTACATTTTATTGTGTCTTTTCATCTCAAGTCTCAATCTGTATGAAAGAATCCTTTCGAACTGTATACCAACGTGGCCAATACAACGTGTGGCTACGATCTCAGTGCTGTGGTTCTCCAGGTCAAGGCCGCACTTTGGACTTTCTCTTTGTAGGTATACACAGGGGTCGTTTCCCTCTGAACCACGGGGAACTCCCACAACACATACATCGTCCCTTTTTTTCTATCAATACTCCAGTTCAGAGTCTCTTTTCGGTACTATACTCATTTGCCTTCATCTTCTTTTCCAGAGAGGTTTTTTCTTGTAGTTAATTTTAAATGATGGATTTCAAACATTTCTCTTCTGCTTTAGCGGAAGTTTTGACTTCATCTCTTCAATTAATTTAAGGAGGAAATGTTTTAAATTGTGGTCCCTCATGCTTTATTGCAGATGCGGTGGGTTTATTTAATACCTGTGTCATTCTGATAGAAGTGTTAGATAGCCTCATTCGACCAGGTACATTAGTCACTGCAGTTTCTTTTCTCTTTGATCAAAGCAAGCAATAACCAAACAAAGAAGGGAAGTTGGCGTACAGATACTCTATGCTGCCATCTTATTCAGCAGTGCAAGTTTTAAAAAAAAATATAGAAATCGACCTACCGACATTGTTGAGGGCGCTGCCGGTGGATGGAGAGACTTGGAGGAGGCGTGGGTCAATGAACGGAGTGAAGGAGGAAGAAGACTTGTGTTTCTGCATGTTGTTACTAGACTGGCTCTACAGGGAGATAGAAGAAATTTTAATGGCAACAGAACATTTTACCTTCCAATGTGTACACCAGAAACATGAACAACATTAAATGTTGACTGATAAAGACCAATGTAAACAATTAAAAAGACAATGTAGTCAAACAAGCAGGCAAACTGAGGTATTTCTGTATGTGTTGCATGCAAATACGGTCAGAGGGTCAAATTATAGAGACTGAGGACAAAAGGTAAAAACAGTGGTGAAGGATAAAAAACATGAATGCCGTTGACAAAAACAAACAAACAAAAAAAACGCACAAAAAGGGGGAAAATGCAATTTTAAAAAGTATTTCCATGGGAAACATACTTGCCGCTGCACTCCTAACTGGCCTGTGTGCTATGATCTACTGTCTGGGGAATGTGAGAGTGTGACTTGTTTGCTGAAAATAGTCAACATCAAGGAATACAACGACATTTAAAATGTTTGAGAGAATACTTGTAAAACCACAGATATCCTCAGAAGACTCTTTAGCCAAAAGGCTTCAAACCAGAGCTAACAGATCTGTTACGATCATAAATAATAGTATAAAAATCTAATCTCACTGGGGAGCAAAGGCACTAGAACTGTCATATTTTCCAGTAAAGTAAATTTTATTTATTTACTTTCTTACTTGGATTTGAAATTCAACCAATAAACCTTTGCACAATAAACTCAACAGAAGGCAAAAACTTAAAAAAAAGAAATGGAAATTTGCTTAGTTTTTGATTTCCAAATGATAATCAACACCATTTCTCTGCAGAAGTTGTTGTGCCAGTAAAAAGAAAAAAACAAGAAACAGAGAAGGAGAGCTGCAGAAGAATCACGGTGGCCAGTAGACGGCGCCAAACTCAATCCACGATAGAAAAATATGTATGCAAGGCTGGTGAGTGATGAAAGAAGCGCATCAATTTAAGGAGAGTTTCTCTTGTTTTTGAAAGATTTTAGTCATTTATGGTATTTTGGATGCTGTTTGAGAGGCTGTGAACTCAATCGTTTTTTATTCAGCCGCCATCAACTGCACTGAAGTCTAACCGACTGGCAGGCAGTGATGATTTCAACCTCTCTATGCTCCACGGGTTCAGGATTACACAAGAAATGAGGCCCCTCAGCGGGTGTCCAAGTCTGGGCTGGGAGACATACCTCTGTGAGGATGCCGAGCTTGTCCAGGGGACTCTGGGGGGACATGGAGGAGGGACTGGCAAGGCTGGAGGAGGAAGGGGAGTTGGATGCAGTGGAGGAGGGGGAGGAATGGTGGCTCTGCTGGATCAGGTCTGGGAGGTGGTGGATGCGTCCAGCAAAGCCGTTCCTGTCCGAGTGCTGTGTGGGGTGATGGTGGTGGTGGTGATGATGGTGGTGGTGGTGGGGGCTGGGTGTGAGGTGGACAAGGCCCGGTCCCGGCACCGAGCCGGGGCTCGGGGCGAAGCCTGCGAGCAGGATAGGAGTCTGCGTTTGGCCCGAACCGGGACCCGAACGCTTTCTGTTGTCACCTGTACTCTGGAAGTAGAAAGAGGGGTACAACACTTTGGGTCTAGATGCGTTCCTGATGAGTTCGGGGGAAGGGAAGGTGTTAGCTAGAGCAAAGGGCAAACTACAGTGGCTAGTCTACAGGCGGAAAGAAAACTCTTGTTAGCAGTCAGTTGTGTGGTGAGATAATATTCTAAGTTATTAAGTGGCACCATAAAGATGACCTCTTGTGGTGTGCGTTGGTGCTGGCTACACGTGATCACTGCTAATGCATTATCTGTATTTGTTGTTTTGTAATGTCAACTGAGGAAATAACCTTAAAATTTAAAAGTCCAAAATGGATTGAAAATCTGACAAAACCTGAATAAATGTTTAATAATGTGATAAATCCTTATTTATGAATCCACTATTGGTCTGTGCATGCATAAATAAAATCTGTGAGCAGCTATACCCAACCTACGTTAAGCTCTTTTTTTCTTTTTTTTTTTAAAACTCTTCTCCACTGGCCACAAAGTATGCAGGAACAGAACATGATCAACACAACATCCAAACAAAATGGATAAACAATTGGGGTAGGAACAAACAAAATGCTCAATAATGGAACAACTGAAAGTATGCAGTAAACGATTGGTGAGTTTCTGGTTTTTCCTTTTCGCCCAGTACCTGTCTGACAATCAGCGTGCTGTCTTTGCAGGGTGTTGAGCCGGCGTCACTCTCGCCTTCATCGTGGACGATCATGGTTTTCACTGACTCTGTCTCTCCGTTGCTCAGCCTGGAAGAACTACAGGAGAGAAGAAGAAGTATTCGGCAGTCACACATTATGTTTTGGGTGTAATTTGGAAACTGATTATACAACTTCCCCAAAATAACAGTAATGTAAAAAGGGCTTTATGTAAACCAACATTCTGTTGTGTTTTAGAGGAATCTGATCTTATTCATTACCTGGCTCATTTAGAGTTGGCTCATTTTTTCACTGTAACATAAAGTGCTTGATCACAAGCTCACGATTTCTCAGTTGTGCAGAGAAGTGCTGCATTTTAGTTTTTTCTACAGGCTCTGGTTAGTACAAACATTTTTTTTCTTTTAAAATAAATGGGATTTAATGAAATGTTATGATTTCAAGCTTAGATTAGGTCGACAGAACAACACATCACAGATGAGTAGTTCATGAACTTTCAGAAAGTTCTTAATGATACTTTCTGTTTTAACAGTTTCTGGCTCAAAGAATGGTGTCATTTTAGGGATTTTAAAAACAAACAAAAAAGACATGCCTTGTAAACCATTCGGTGGCTTTGGGGTTTACCATAGACTGTATAAAAGATGGACGTAACTACCGTGACGTCACCCGTTGGTTTCTGCACTGAGAAAATGAAGCCAGGGTTTTGCTACTTCCTGGTTGACATCTTGGATTTTTGGAGCCAAAAATCGTCGAAGGGGGGCGGAGCAATAGGAGCAGCGATTGGTCAGACGGATTAAGAGGCGGGCCCTATCTGCCCGCCCACATTTACCGCCTTCTGCTCGCTTCGTCTGTATGGTCGCTGCCAACTGTCAATCAAGCCAGCCACGCCCCTTGCCTCACAAAATTTTGACGATTTTTAAAAATTTCAGTATTGATTTATTTTCAGATTGGCCACCTGATCTCTGGATTTGACCATGAAAACTAATTTTAAAAAAATCCTGAGCTGTAGGAATGCGGTATTTCATGATCTGTGATCACTTCTTTTCCAATTCATTTCTATGGGAGCCAGGGCTTTATGGAGTCAGGACTAGCGGACGTAGTGATATTGCAGGTTTTTGACACTTCCGGGTTGGCTTCATTTTTCAGGGCCGGTTGCTACGTCCATCTTTTATACAGTCTATGGGGTTTACAGGGTTAACTGACACATGTTTCTGTTGTTGACTTGTCCATCATCAACACAAAGTGTGCTTGACATGTGAGGTAAAGTGTGCATACGTACACAGCTCTGGAGTCCTCCGGGCCAGATGTCGACTCTTCACCGGCCTCCTGGTCCACTTCTTCGTCGTCATCTTCATCTGTGGTATCTGATTCTTCGCTGGAGGATGAGTAATCCGTCACCTTATTTGGGGGGCGAACGTCATCCACTGCTCGCAGTTCCTTCGCCAGAGCCGTCAGGTCCTAAATGCCAGGAGGTGAAAGGTAAAACCTGGGTCATTTTCTCTCATTAAAATTACATTTCTTCCTCTGTTGGGAGTTTTGGCCATTCTGCAGGTCTTTAGCTGGGATGCCATGTGCGATTAATCTTTCTTTAGTAAAGCCGGAAACAGAGCGCTGCTGAAAAAGAAAAGTGGTTAGACGAACGCCAGCCAATGAGAAACCAACATTAGAGCAGCAAAGCTAAGAGATGAAGCGAGAAAAGAGATGACTGGACAGCTGATGCTCTCCAAGCTACTGCAGGTAAGGTTAGTGGATTAATTCTAATCACAACTATTAGAGCTGCAAAGATGAAAAATTGGAACAGTACAGGAAAAAAAGTAAATTATTAATATTAAAGTTAGAAAAGGCATGAGTTGAAATGGCCACCGCCCAGGCAGAGAGACCAGTGGAGAGAAAGCAAACAATAAGTGCAGAAAACCCGTCAGCCAGTGAGCTCAGTCCAAAGATAAAACAACCATTTCACAAAATCTGGTCGCGTCACTCAATTGGATGGCGAGATCACATGACACAATGCAGTCAGGCCACGCCAAACCCTCACGCCATCATGTAACCGTCACCACACACACACACAGAGTTCTACATCTAAATCTATCCCAGCTAGCGAGCTGCTGGCTAGTCAGCTTTGAGTCGACTCTCACCGCCGGTTTGTTTGGCCTGACCAAGTCCCTCCTCTCCTCTGGTTTTTTCCCAGCATTCTCTGGCCGCTGGAGGGGCGAACCCTCTGATTTGGAGGAGGCTGAAGGAGGTGGAGGTGATAAGGTCAGTTTATTCTATAAAATGACACCGCTGGAACATATCTACAAATGTGAATGTGGGATTTCTCCTACATGTGTTTGTGTAGCTCCTGGTGTTGTTTACTTTACTGTGTTTTGAGGTGTTTCAGTTATATTGTTCACCTCCTGCATGTTTTCTAAGTGCTGATTTGTTAAAGTGTGCGTGGACTCACAGCGGGCCCTGAACCTCTCTCCAGAGCCACAGTGAGAACCGGGCTGAGAGCTGGAGTTACTGGAGCTGCTGGAGGAACTGGAGCCTCCGCTGCCGCTATTACTGGTCGGTCTGGGAACCAGTTTCTCCACTCGTTCCCACAGCAGCCGAGGCTCCGCTGCACTGCAGAGGCAACAGACACCAGAGTCAAGAAAGTCAGAGAAACTATTACACAGGCAGTAACTTTTAAAATGGTAGGGATGCTGCAGGCACTGTACTGTGTGATTTGATTTGAAAATACTGGGTGGGTTTGATATTCTGACACAGAGCATCAATATACTTGTTTTTTTTTTTTAAGTGGGAAGAAAGTGCAAAGAGCTACACAATAAACTAGGAAACAACTGAATGTGTTGTTACTATTATCACTTTTACATAATGCATGATATCTTCATCATTTTTTGTACTGCAAATACAAAAAAAAAGCTTGTAAATTCCCTTACTGTTCTTGGTTAGATAAAAATTGCTAAGAAATACTGAGAAAGAAACACAGGGCATGTACTATATCCACAACTACTGTAAACTACAGGGAATAGCAGACTGCCAACGTAACATGTGGTTTCAACATATAAATATTCTGCTACACACAAAATTATAGCTCTGAAATGACCATTAGATTATAGCTAATGTCCGTGTAACAGAGTGCAAATGTGCAAAATAAGTAATACTACAGTACACACGGAGTATACGTTCTATCTAGACGTTAGGAAAAAATAGAGCACGATAGGGGAAGTGTGAGAGATGACACATAGAGAATTTCATGAAAAGACTTGTGGTTTGGAAACAGCAAACTGAGCATGTACGTGCAAACACACACACTCACACACAAATAAAGAAGTGGAGACAACAAAGTTCGACAGCTCGCACTGTTACGTAAACCCTCCCACTCAGCTCCACAGACAAAGACTGTAGCTGCACAGACAGACAGTGAAGACGGGGAGTGCATCGAGTATGATCCATCTTCCAAACAAGGCGAGTGTTTTTCCCGGAGTCTTTGAGAAAGTCGTTCTTTTTCATGTCTTTTTAATTGCATAGCTGGAAACAGCAGCCTGGATTCATGCTGCTGCTGCTGCACAGCACTCAGGCTCCTCTCCTGAAGGCGCCACATTAACGAAGAGAAGTTTAAGTTCCTGAGATCTCATATGTGTCAGAATTGTTCCATTTAAATAAATACAGAAAACGCACCAGTACACTGTCCTCTAAAAACATGACCAGTGGAGTCCCACAGAGCTCTATTCTGGACCCAGTTCTATTTACTTATATATTTTTGCATTTGTAATTTAACGCAAATTTAATGTTTATGTATGTTTTATAAGTGCTCTTCCAATTTATGACCATTCAGGGATTTTTTAGGTTTCTGTACTTATTTTATAGATATCCAAATGAGAGATTTTTGGACCCTTTGGATTTATTTCTCCTATATTTCTTACATTTCAAATATGACTCACATGTCAAATCATTCACATTTTTATGAAGCATTTGGCAAAGCTTTTTTTTTTTATAAAAAGCATTTTATTCAGATCTTTTTTTAAAAAAAACAAAAACAAAATAATCCTACAAATATCCAGTATATTTACACATAAATAAGATAGAAACCAGGTAGTCCATTCAAACAACATCCTCAGACAATCTTTCCAGCCTCTTTATACTTTTTGTTAAAGAATAGCTGCTGCGGTTGGTAATTTGGATCCTAATAAACAAAACTAATCTAAGCTTCCAAACCACAGGACGTATTTGAAGAGAGGAGATATTATAATTATCTTGAGAAAAAAAGAGATTAAGCAGCAACAATAGTGGCTACAAGTAAAAGGGACAAAAGCAAAGACCACGGTGAGGAGGATTTACCTGGCAGCGTTGCGGTGCACAGCATGGCTGCCGTGTGAGGCGTTGCCGTGGTGATGAGGCGAGTCTCGCCTCGACAACACCGGCGACCTTGATGTTGTCCTGACAGGAACCTTTTATGATAAAAACAGTGACGAGCTTATACATACGGACTCTGTAAACACCAGTACAGCGAATATTAACCCCCCAAAAAACAAAACACTGTTTGTCAACCCATCAAAATCACAGCAGCCCTAAATGGCAAAACTACACCACATCAGGCTGACTTCACCACATAACCCATATGCTGTCTACACCCTGATGGCATACACACTGACTGTATTCATAGCTCTTCAGTGTTTTTTTAGACAAACTAGACAAAAATCTGGTTTGTTGACGACGAGCTCTCATTTTAAACAATAGTGAAATAAACTTTATCACTTTCCAGTCACTCCTGCTCGTTTTCTACCCATCTTGAGTGCTGCTGCTCTTTCTTATCCCACTGACATGCATGTGTGAATCTGCAGGCCAATGCAATGTGGTACTTCTGTAAAATACATACAGTTGAAATTCCACTCACACACCACAAAATAACCTCGTCTCAGCCTCAGACACCCAGAGCACCACTGTAAAGCAGAACTGTCACTCCAGCGGCCAGCAGTCACACCAGCAGTCACATTTTCCTCTCAGTGAGTCACATGTAAATTCAATAAAGCCAATGCAGAACATTTAGCAGCATCCAAAGAGCAGAACAACAAAGCCGTGCAGAACAGAACTTCCAGCCGTTACTCTTGCACACTTTTGTTTAGAAGTTTAAGTTTGGGACAAAATGGAAACTGATGTTAATGACGTGTCAATTCTTCTTTAGTAGCATTCTTGTTTATTTCCAGGCTCTTGTGAGGTCTAGTATTGTAAAACTTGTGATTTAGATGTTTACATCATCTACAAACACTTCAGTCTTGTCGGGGTTGTGATCCGTCTTGGCTGCAGTTCTTCAGGACAGACCGTTTCTTTTTCTCGTGGGTAACTAACTTTGGCTCTACAGACTGAACTTAGATTTTTCTAACTTATCTGGATTCGGACTACCCACACATGTGGGCAGTGCCACATGGCTTTCCTGTCTCTCTATACTTAGCCACAGCACCCTGTACATTGTTGTAGAAAGTATAGAACTCTTTGCGTATGTTTCTCTTCTTTTTTTTAGTTATTTTTATGTCATTTTGCGGTCAAACAGTAAAAGTCTAAATTAGAGTGGTTTGAGAAGAAAAAGCAGCATGAGCCAGACTGTCTCGACCTGTCTTACTGCTCAGCATCGTCTCAGTGGGTTAAAAAGAGGCCACAGACTGATTGTTGTGGTTCGTATTAACAACAGCTAACTCTCTTTTTGCCACCACTGATCAGCAGCATGATGTTAGCTCCCTCTTCTTACACTCTGTGCATCAAAGGGAATAAATTCTCCTTCAGTATCTGATTTCCTCACATAACCTAAGGCAGACACAGAACTTAGTTTTTGAGTAAAGAAGTGATTTAACGCTGCCAGCTGTGGGGGCTCCGAAAGGTCACGGCGAGTATTTTTTTGAGGATTATTTTTGCATTACCTCATGAAAAGTTTTGTGCTTTCTTGCAATACTTTTTTGTTGCCTTGCAATAACATTTCCCCTGATGCATACAGAAAGTCTGAGCTGGATGAAACGCAGCATCATGGTTCACCAGCTCCCTCACTGCAGCTCTGGTAATAATCACTAAACGACGTCGCTGTTACTGTGGTTGTGCCTCTGCTTTTGGTGTGATCGTTGATTATTTTTTTTTAGTTTTTGATGGTTCTCACACTGACTGCATGCAGCACTTATGTGTGTGCAGTGATAGTTGTGCTGCCTGGAGCGTTGCATTGAAGCTACTGCATTTCTGAACACTTTCTGGTGTCTTGGTAGCACATCTACAGCTTCACCTGTCACAGCCAGACAAAGCTGCTCCAGCCATTTAGACTGCAAACCAGAATTAAAAAATGACGAATGAGCACTAAAGGCATCATGTCAAGTGTCTCATCGTCTTTCTTTTCCATTGATTCTGCAGAGTGTTTCCCTAAACTGGCTTCAGAAACTGGATTGGACCAACATACCAACTATAAACGCATCAGAGGGACTCCAAAACTTATTGCAAGGTAACAAAAAAATGGTTTGTTAAAAAAATATTCAGGGGGATTCAGGGCTGACCAACCAGCTTCTAAAGAAAAACTTTTATACTAATTTAATGTGGGTTTAATAAAGTCATCTATGATTCTCTAACAAGATAGAAAAACTAATAGAGAATGAATTATTGATGCTGATATTGCATAATCAGGCAGCCGGCGAGACGCTGTTAAAGTAATGAGGAATCAGCTCTGTTTGGTCAGTCGTTGAATAAATTGTGCCTGGTCTCTAACTACTGCTAGCAGACCACAGCGAGGGGTCTTTCTTCCTATCCTTACCCTGGGCGGGACCTCCTCTGAAGGGGCCGGTTCGTGGGGCGAGGGCCTGGGCTGGGGAATGGGCTGTGGGTCAGTGCGTGCAGGCGTTGATGATGATGAGGAGGAGGAGGATGGTGATGATGATGATGATGGAGGGTGAAGGTGAGATTCGTGGCTGTTGTGAAGGTGCAGATTTTCAAAGCTAGGGACAAGCGGCTCACTGAAGGAGTGCGACCGCGACACAACAGGAGGGGCGGAAGTGGAGGAGTTTGACGAGGCCACGCTGTTGCTGCTCTTTAAAGCAGCCAGATGGGAACGCACCTTCCAGGCGACAAAAAAAAACAGAACACAACGGGGAGCACAGGTCAGTCTGCATGCAGCGTACAAACAAGGACAGGGGGCTCAGGGTGTCTTTAGGCGCTTGTTAGATTGGAGCTTTTCAGATTCTAAAAACGGTTCCTTGAGCAGGCCTTTTGGGTTTTTCCATCTCAAACCATCAGGGGCCTTCTGCTAGACTACCTCAGAATCAGCTGAAACTCTGGATACTTAAAAGAGTGCTTTCCAATATTAAATCTTTTGAAATATTGCCACTTTTGGCACCTTTTTTTCGCATACTGAAATTTAGAAGAAGTTATGTTTGGATGAGAATCTCTGAGGAACTATTACAGATAATTTTTACAATTATCTCATCAATTTAGAATCTGCAATATTAGACAATTAGATCAAACAGTCTCTGATTATGGATGAGTCGAAATATTTAAAAAAAAGAAAAAAAAAAGAAAAGGAAGCCGTCATGAAAAATGTTTAAACACACATTAATAGAAAAACTGATAATGCAGAAGCCAACTAGTAATATTTTCTGGATCATACGTAGTTTTAGATCATAATAATGCTAAACAAAACACACAGAATCTCTAATTTCTTAATCTAAATACTTGGGACACAAAAAAGAAAAATAAATAAATAAATAAATTGAATAAGAAATGAGTTGAACGTTATTATTATTTTTTTAATCTTAATTTTATCTCAGAAAGTATTAGCTACATCAATCTAAAATTAAACAACTATCTATATAACAATATATATTTAATGCTATAAAAAAAATCTAAGTCGGTCGAGCAGAAATAAAAATGTGATGATTTGAGTTGGACCGACTCTTTCGTAAAAGCTTTATAACCACTGACATGAAGCTTTAACATTAGCCCTTCTCAGTTGTGGCATCCTGGCTTCACAGGTCTGTTAAGTTTTTGTCATGCTTTCATTCTGATATGGCACCACAGCTACAGTGACAATTGGCAGCTTGTGCACCAAAGGGAGAGTTTACAGCATCGCGTTGACAACTAACAATATCAAGTAGGAAGTGTCTTTTCAGAGGACACATTAGTGATCAACTCTTCTTGCTTTGGTACTCTCAATTAATGGCAACAGCTCACCCTGCTTTCACAAATGATGCCAAAAAAACACCCTTCCTCACTTAGCAGAGCACTATTTCTGCTGCTGCTTTTCATAGGATGACAGGACGTTACATTGGGGCTGTCGTCTACCTCCTATTTGCTGACATGTTTCATTTTAAGGCTTTTGCTGTGTATTTCAGCCCTGCAGTTGACATGGATGGAAAATATAGAGACTGTAATTAAATGATAGATTTTTGAAGAGCTCTTAAGTAGAGGAAGGAAGAAGACACGTGTTTAATCTCTTGCGGGGGTGTTTAACCTTTCGCTGCTGCAGCCATCACATTAAACTGGTGGCATTAAATTAGCTGGGTGAGAGGGATTCTTCATGGAGACCATCTTTCAGCTCTGATTTTGGTCACCCGTGCCCAGAGCTCGTTGATTTACAATCTAGACACTGAGCCACTTAAAACCTGGCATGCTGACTTGATAGAACTCAATATAGAATCATCAGTGCTCCAAAATACAGGAATCCAGGTTAGAAACTACTGCTGTCAAATACTGAATCAACAGCACAGCAGCTGATTTTGGTTGTACGTTTGACTCCGACTACAAAGACAGAACTTATCTGTGAAATCAGCAGCTGCAGCGCATGTTTAGAGATAAAACCTGCAGATGTTTTAGCTTCCAAATCTTTGCAAAGCCCCTAAAGAACCCCAGATTTTAGAGTGCAACAGGAGGACAGAAAGAACACTCACAAAATCAAAGCACATACATGTTGTACCTGTTGTCACCCAGGCTGCAGAGGTTCTTCTGGAAAAGCTTTTTCCAACTTACAACTTTAAACAAATTAATTTGAAAAAATGCAGCCCGAATATCAACAGGTATCATGTCATGCTTTTGACTTCTGAGAGTGACACATGAAAACAGACAATAACAACAAAATGCACAGGCAATGAGTGAAGATGTGAAGCTCAGTGCATCCTGACACAAATACTGAGTCATTTTAATCTTTCTAATCTGCTGTGTGGTCATTTTAATTACCTCTAGGGAATTATGTCAACATTTATATACAACAATAACAGCACTGGGATGGGAATTAAAACATTTTTTACAGAATCTAAACAATTCTCTAACACTTTTTCCCCTCAGTTAGGTGATTATTATTATTATTATTTAGAAATTAATCTTTTAAAGAGACACATCAGTATATATTCTGCTTTGAATTTAGTCTAACCCTTGACTGAGACTGGACATTGCCATATCGTTACTGTTTAAGGTGAGAAAACCTCAGTTTCACCAGTTTGAGGCCGTAAGAGAACGCATTACTAGAACCAAGCATTAGGACAAACTGCATTAACAAGGCTTGCACACAGCAGCATGCACACATTCATGGCTGGGGCAACAAAGCATGTGACTCTGAGACTGGATGCATGTAAACCAAGATCACAATCTTCTCCTATCCTTCACTAGTCAGTTGTAGCTGTTTAAATCAAACCAGACAGAGGTGTCACATCAGTTTAGGTTTATACATCATACAATTTAAATTGTCATTTAGGTACGAAAATATACCAGCTTCATTCAGGGGGGCTCAAACTGGCTCCAGCTCAATGACAAGTACTTCAAGAGTTCCTTGCCACTTGGAAATTACGACTTGTATTTAATTATCTCTAATCAGATGACTTCAAGTGCGTCAGTACAGACAGAAGTCTGTGTGTGTAACAATGATAAAACACAACAGCACATCTGAGCCTGATGATTCGCTGCTAATGACAGAAAACTGATTAATCCACTTTTAACATTACGCTTTAATAACGCACCAGCGAATTACATCATCAGCCCCGTTTTTACCAAGTTACAGCATCACTTCTGTATAATTTAATCTGTGTGACATATTCAAAACAGATTGACTTCAATGAACTGTGATTATTCATGCTTAGTGGGTTCAATCCTTCTCTGGGAAAATGACTAATGCTGTCTGAGTCACCCTGCTGTAAATCTGGGTGCCCATGAATTATGGATGTTTTAAATCACCAGTACACAATATGGAGGTACAGTATGTAGAGCAGATATGTACAAAACCCCAACATGCCACCAGACAAACGTCCTCGTGTTCACGTAAAAACACACATTTGCACATCTAGGGAGATAAAGTGATGTTAACAACTGCACATTTGGTGAAAGTATTTTTGCTTTGTGGGAGGACACCTCGTCAATCAAAGAGTTAATTATGAGAGAGGAGGGTTGGAATCATTTCCTTTTCATTGCCACAAAAAAGTTTAATAACAAGGAAGATTTCTTTTTGATGAAACACTTTTGTCACAAACAATCGCTGGCTTTGTGTTGATTTAAAAAAAAAGAGAGAGAAAAAAGCTCTTCAGTCTGAAAATTAACAATCCATCATTAGCTTCAAGATTTAGTGCAGTTCCACAATTTAGTTATTCAAATGAGCAGATTGAAATAGAAGTGATGACAACCCAGAGACTGGAAAGAGTCTTCAAGTTCAGCAAAGTTGGATCCAACATCCAGATGAAACAACCTAAAAGAGTTTAGCTAAAGACACAGAGCAAGAAGGAGGAAACTCACAGAAAGCAGCACAACTCATCAACAGAGCACTAATAAAGCTTTCACACCAAGTGTTTCACAAATCACCTGAAAGAGAGAAACTTACTGAATGACTTTGACAAGAAAACAGTAGAGTGTGAAATACACAAGAGTCAATCATAAAGGTACAGCAAGAAACAGAGCAGCATTCCTTTTCAGTGAAACAGCATTTTGGAGAGCCAAGTTTTAAATCCCGTTCACACCATGAAGTAGATGCCGGAAAGTGATAGCATCATAAATCTATTCAGTAGAAGCATGGCCAGTCTTGGCAGCGACAGACTGATAGCATCCTCTTTAAAAAAAATCGAATTTGCCCTTACCACATAATAAAAATGGCAGATTTATGAACAAAAAAGGAAAAGTTTGAGGTTTGATGAGGCTGATTGTCACAGCATGCGCAGCCAAACTTGAGTTATCTGCAATTGCTACTCCAGTCAGGCACTAACTCATAAGGAAACCAACATAGAAATACAAAAGTTCTAAATATATATATCAGATGTTTTGTAATTAGGGATGTCCCGATTTTTTAACTGATCAGTATTAGCAAGAACCTAAGCCCAGCCACACATCTGCTGTCACACTGGTATCTTAAAGGCAGAGCACAATTTGTAGCAAAACAATTGGGATGCAAATTTTTAATAATTTCTTGAACGACAGTCCTGAGCATTATCAATCAATCAGTAAATGACTGACAAATCGAGCATGGTGGACATTTGTCCTGTTGTGATTTGGCTGCTTTAGAGGACACATTATGTGTTCCAGGTAGTCCCGGTTGGTTTTAAACATACAAGCTCTGGCAGGCGGACATTAAGTGTCATAGAAGTCTTTGTCATAGTGGCCATCGCTAGCTAAAACCCTACCTGCCCAAAGTCTGAGTGACCACATGCTCTGGTAGCCACAGTGTCAAACAGTAAGAGGCTCCACCTGTTGGCATGACCAGGTACTACAGCTAACTTGCAACAGTTTCTGACATACATGTGGAGAATGCAGGTTTTCACCGTGTTTTGGAGCCTGTGAAGCCACAGGACATCCTTTTTTCTCAACACTACATTTCACACAATGTCCTTCTGAAGCTTTACAACAGTTCGTAAACTCCTTTATAACACTAAAGAACAGCTTAGATATAGAAATGCATGTTTTTTCTTAATGCAGCTTAGTGCAGCTGTTCAGTTTTCAAGCATATACATGGGATTGATCTTAACAACTTTAATCTACCATCAGAAAATGGTATCTGACTGGGACTCGGTATCAGCGGATAATGGATGGATGGATAGTCTTGGTGAATGTCAACTTCTGACTTTAAAAAACGTTTTTTAAAAATTCTCTCATTATTCTGGCATTTAGTAAATATAAATAATTTAAATAATAATATAAATAATTTGGTGTTGAATTTGTCTTCCTTTGATATAGCATTATATAAGGTAAACATTTTTCAATTTTACTTCAACACAATTGATGGCACGATTTACCCTTAACATGTTTTCTTCAAAGGCTCAATTCACCCCTTGCTGGGGCTAAGTTGCGCCCAGATAACACTTGTTTTTGGAAAGCCATATTTTAAAAACAGTAAATTTTAGATCCAAACCAGTTATTACCAGGGATGTCCCATATCCTGAAGTACAATGTACAGTGTATGTCATGTCTTTGGGTCAAAGATATTAATATTTTCATGAATGATAAGTTAGAGAAAAGGTTACAAATAAGTTCATAATGTATAAATAAATAAGCTAATTTCATAGGAAAAACCGTTATAAAGCTACGGTTAAAAAGTTTTCCGCGTGAGACGTCTTCGGGCTTAAGGCCAATGACAAGCTTTTCAGTGTTTTCAGTGAAAATTTAAACTTCTTTGACAGGCACATTCACAGATGAAGTGTAACTGGTAAAGTTTGCTTAAAGCGGCAAGAACCATCCATCCATCATCTACACACCGCTTAATCCTCACTAGGGTCACGGGGGGCTGGAGTCTATCCCAGCTGACTCAGAGTGAAGGCAGGAGACACCCTGGACAGGTCACCAGTCTATCACAGGGCTCCACTTAGAGACAGACAACCAAGCACACTCACATTCACAACCCGGAGAACCCAGAGAGAACCCACGCTGCACGGGGAGAACATGCAAACTCCACGCAGAAAGATCCCGGTGACCCCACCAGGACACGAACCGTCGACCTTCTTGCTGCGAGGCAGCAGTGCTACCAACTGTGCCACCTTGCAGCCCTTACGTTAAACTCTTCTGAGCTTTTTTTGTTGTTTTCATTATATTTGTCCAAATAAATGTACCTTTAGTTGTACCAGACATTAAAATGAACAAGAAATTGAAGACAACAACGGTGGTCTACTCATTTTGTCCATGACTGACAGCAGATACGAAATACTAAATCACTTTAATCGGACCGGGGGCAAAAACACATCTGGAACATCGGGACATCCCTATAACCCTATCAGTCAAAGTTTCAGTTCAGCTGGCATGAATGACCATGACCTGGTGTACACTGAAAAATGAGCTATTAATCGTGCTTCAGCTGCAGCACTTGCGTCAGCATTCCCTGTAGCCACTTCCCAATACAACCTGACAGTGGAAAACCACACAAGAAAGTCTTAGGTGTGAAATAATAACACAAGAGTCACTGCGGTTTCAGTCGGTCGGAAAAGAGAGGTAGGAAAACAGCTAGATTGCTATTGTTGGATCAAAGTCCAAGGCAGGCATCATATGACATACAGTCAGGTCATATGGCTCCATGTACATGTACTGTAGAGTTTGGAAAGAAAAAGCGGCAGCACACTGTTATTGGTGACAAACAACCCATTGTGCAGCAACTCAGAACGCTGCCTCTGTTCAACAGCTGTGAACTAAAGATGAAGGAGTCATTGAAGCGAGAGGGAATAGGTTATGTTTGATACCTGTGGCTCCACAGGCCGGTGCATGGCAGGCGCCTCAGATGCCGAGTTCCCATTGGGGTATGAAGACTCGGAGCGTGGTGGCACCGGAGGCTGCTGTGGTTTGGTCTGAGCCGCCTGAGGAGAACCCTGGATGTTCTTCCGATATCGCTCATCAGCCTACGGAACAACACAGACAGCAGCATTAGCGGTGGCTTGAGAATACAGGTCAGCGAGTCAGTACGTAAAGAGGACATAAAGGACAGAAGCCATGACACACTACAGTTTGTTAGTTTTCTTCCACATAGAAGAGACGATTTGTACCAGCAGTAGTACAAACATGTCAGAAAGTCATCTGCTGATTCAGGCACAGCAGCAGGAACAACAGAGCACCTCCTCAAGGGCAGCAGTGTTATTGTCGCCACAAGATTCCCACAAACCTGCTAGAAGGACAAGAGCACCATGACCAGCGAGAGTGTCATGCATTTTTCATGTGGAGTAAAAAACAGAAGGGTTAGGGCACACACTGAGGTCCAGGACACTGATTCACCGCAGTAAGTGACGCTTGGTGTGGTGGGTGAAAGAGCGTTCTTCTGTCTGAAATTTCACTGCAAGCAAGCCAGATTTCTTCATACACAAAAGTCATTCTCACAATTTGAGTTTATTTCTCCATCAAACTTGATATTATTAGTGTCTCAAACAGAAGTTAAATCAAGATTATTGTCTGAATATTTCTAACCTTCTGCTGATGCAGCCAACGTGGACATTACAATCACCTGCTGTCCATTGTTACTGTTCATCCTCTAACATGGCTGCCAGTGTTTTGAATCCCCTGAGCAAGGTGAACTTCTGACAAAAAAAATCCTGGCAGTTCTTGCACTGCCCTGTGAAACTGGCACGCATTTCTTTGCAAAAAAAAAAACAAAAAAACAAAACAAAAACATCTAAACTAAAAAAAGAAACCTACGTGCATGATTTAGACTGTGAGCTTTCTTTTGGATTTGTGTCTCTCTTCTCTTTCTCCCCCACCAGGCACTAAATGGGAACACCAGGACGCCAAAAAGGAAGAGACAGGGAGTCGCAGTGTGGACTAATGAGGTGGCTCGTTATTACAGCAGCTTCATTAATATGGTGACAAAGACAACAGCGAGGCTAATTAGTGGAGCAGTAGAGCCCTCGCTGAGAAGGCGGAGCTGTTCAGGTGAGCGTTTCACAGAAAACTCAGTGGTCATGTTGGGAGGAGATTAAATGTCAAACAATTTCGGTCTTTTGCCCGAGAATAGGGCCAATTAAAGAGCTCCGGGGCATTAAAATGAGCGCGCTGCTCATTTGTATATGATGGTACATCCAGGACACATAGACTCCCTTGAGACTTTAGACGTCTAGCACCGACCTTATATATGTATTCAAACAAGAGAAGCGTCTTCCACAGGATCTAAATATCAAGGAGGCCTGTTGCTGTTGGTCCAGCATCACTCGAGCATATTTGCATCATGGACCTGTTTAATTATTAGACTTGTGAGTTTAGAAAAAGATGATGAATTCTAGTCACACAGCTCGTCTACAAAGCATCCATTCACCCCACACCACCAGCGAGCCACCACCATGTCCACAGCACACCCAAAGCAGTGGGAGTGAGTACACACAAGCAAAGGAAGCGTTCTACAGCAGTCAGTGTGGCGGCGTCGAGTTGAAGTTCACCTCTCTGACCGGCTCAGAGTCGGGGGTTTGAAGGTCAGCCACAGGCAGCTTGGGTTCTGCCGTGTTTTCCAGACCGGAAACCGGACTGGATCGCGTCTTCTCAACGCTCTGCGGTTGTTTCGTTGTATCCGGCTCAGGGTTCTGCAGGGTTTCAAGGTCCTGTGGAGGCTTGGTGCTCTGTTGTTGTGCTGTTTTGCTACTATCCGGGTTCTGGTTTTGCTGGAGGGATAGCAGGTAGGCCTGCTCCTGCTGCAGCTGTTTCTGGAGCTTCTGGGCTTGACGCTGCTCCTCAAGTTCCCGCCATTTGTACTCCTGAGTACAGGGAGGGTCAAGTTGAACCAAAGCCACCAACAGAAAGAGGCTTGGAAAGGTTTCCACAACACTTTGATGTTTAGGGACCCATTTAGGTGACTCCTTCTTCTATCCATAAACATTTATACCTACCAGTCACATAGAGCCACATGTTAAATCCACCTGATCTGCATGACAGCAAACCACTTTTCTCAGGAAAGATTCAAATAAGCATGTTCTCAGATGTTAAACTCCTCATTACTTGCTACTTACTTTTAAGACCTTTGATGTGGTACACAATTATGCGTCACTATGACATGGTAATGGTGCGATACCGGGCATAACTGGACCTACGGGACTGTATATAAAGTATTAGTCGAGGAGGTGGAAGCTCATGTATTTTTCCATGCACTCAGTTCCTATTTCATTTCTTCCTTTTCTATTCATACTTAAAAACATTAAATAGTGCTTTTCATTTACTATTTGCTAGCAAAGGCAGTGCTTCAGATACAAGAAATGGAAAATTTGGCTCTGCAAAGTTAGTAGGGATTCAATATTATCTCTCTAAGATTGTTTTACTAGATAACAGAAACTCAAGTCCAATGCATTATAGTTAAACTACTAAAGGGATGATCAAAAAGTTCTGAGACTGTTTGTGGTGCGTGTCAGTCATGAATCACAATCTGTAACACGTGTTTCTGTGACCATTTGATTCTTCTCCATGGATCTCAAACTGGAGCAGAGAAGACGACTTGACATTTTGTGTCAGTCAGCAGCCGGAATGATCCAACCTTAACGTCCAGGATGATGACTAGTGATTAGAGGAGGGGTCTGTGGCGACCATCCAGAGAAGAAACAGCAGTTTTAACAGTGGAAAAGCCTGCGGTTTCCCAAATCGGACAAGATGTCAGTTTAGGAACACACCAGGAGCACAGTAGTTGTTTTTTTTTCTTTTTCCCAACATTCACGTGGTACTTCAGCAGGAATTAGTCTTCCACAGTCACAGCACGGTGATTACACACAGGTGGCTTTTTTTTTTAGCCAAAACAAAACAATTGTCACTCCCCACTGGCCCAACTCACTAGATGTGGCTCCCTGTGACTTCCTTCTCTTCTCCAAAATGTAATTCAAACCGAAGGATCCATCTGTTGGAGATGGTGCTTCATATGTTTACTTCCAGGGAACTTTACAAATACTGCAGAAGCTCCCGGAGCGTTGTGTTGTTGTACACACAGCCAAATTTAAATCAGGTAACATTTTTGATGTATGTGGGCACCGTCTCGTAACTTTTTGATCAACCTCTTCAGCACAACCTAATCTGTTCTACAAATGGATGAAGCGCAAATGTTATGCTGCTGAAGCGCCTCAGAAACCACAGATTTTCCAACTTTTTCCCCATTTGTTTGCTCAGTGTCACTGGTGTTCTTTAGCAGCTCTTTCTTTAAAAATAGAAGATTTTGTACAATTTGAGCATGTTAATATGTTTGTCCCATTAAAACACTGAGCTTGAAATCAAACTTTAGTTAATAAATACGATCGCAGGGGAGTTGCAGTGGAGAGTCACCAAATATGAATAACTTTGGTGAAGGTGTTGCTTTTTAAAACCTTAAAAACACTGTTCAGTCCCTCTCCAAATGGTAACACATTTCCTACAGTCCCGAAAAAAAATAGCTAAACCAACTATTCAAACAGCTGGTGGTAAAAACATGTCATGTGTCCAACTGCAGGCCTGTTAGACCACTTAACTGTGGTCATAAGTATTAAAATCACTGAACCATTAATACAGTTTTACAGTATCATTCATTGGGATAGTTCAGCCCATTGCCAGAAGCCACATCTATATATAGCTCGAGGTTGTTAAATCAAATGAATAAAATTTATTCTCTGAAATGTTCAAAGCAAACTTTTTAATACTTATAATTTAAATCAGCCCAACTGAAGTGTTAAAGCCTGTCATGATGGAAAGGACCCATGATTTTTTTCTAACTAAATTTATGAATGGGGACTGTGTCGGCGCCAGAGAACGAAGCCAATGATGAAGTGATGGTGTGAAACTGGAAGTGGGGATGTGATTGGTCATATCCTTTCATTATGTGAATATCCTCTGTAGCTCCCAGAGGAACAGAATCCTTTAAAAACGAACAACATCAAGTCATACAAACCCCTTAAATAACCCATGTGCATGAAACCTGTAACATCTGGAATAAAAACAGGGGAAACCCTCTTTCCCGTTGCATGACTAGTTTCCTGGTGACGACATCGTCATCACTGCTCAACCTGTAAACATCCCGACGTCTCCAGAACCTGAAAATACTTATTATGTTTTGACCTCGACTGCTAATGGCTCCCCTCGGATCTACTAAAATCACAAGTAATTCCCAAAAACTTGGTTTAGAACGGAAGGTAAACAGAATCAGGGGAACTTGTATAATAGTGCAATAACACGTACCTGCAATATGAAATTTAACAACCTGGGATGTAGTTGTGGAAACATTAAAACAGAACCAGGGGGACATAAAACCAAATGGAAATAGCATTAAGGGAATTCAGAGAGGCAAGGGAAATAAGAAAATGTGGCCAAAACTCTAAGAATACATAAAAATCGTTTATATTGTTATAAGGAAAAAATGTAAATGTAAAAGTGATGTCCAGGGTTTGAACAAGACACTCCAACACTCACCAGCAGCATGGCCTGTTCATGGAGCAGCTGCTGCTGCAGGATCTCCAGGTGCCTCTGCTCCTCCTCCAGCTGACGACGGATGTACTCCTGTCCGTCAAACACAGCCGCCATTAGTTTAAAATCAGAAAACAACACAGTATTTACTATGAGGAAGGTCTTCAAAATGTAGTGGAGCAGGATATGGTGACAAGATCTACAATTTCTCATAGCAACATATAGATTTTGTTCAAAACCTCACGACAATGATGTAAAAAATACTTGTAAAATAAATAAAATGATCAAAATCAGGCCTCAGTTTCCACAGTTCAACTTCAAGGTGACTGTAGTGGGAAGGATTTATTTTTTTTACCAAGAGTCTACGAAGCAAACTGCTCTTTTAAAATATATTTTTAAAAAGTTAATTAAATCAACAGTAATAGGAAATGAGTGTGATCTCAAATCATTAGGGGTCTTGTGTTCAATCATCTCTGATTTGCTTTTTTTTCACTTTAACTCTACTTAAAATGGTATCAGTGAAACTCTAGATTGATATATCAAGTATTTTCCGAGATATTTTCTTTCTTTCTTTTTTTTAAATTGCCTGATTTTTTTGCACATTGGAATTTTGAACAAAAATTTCTTAAGAACTTTTAAAGATAACAGTCAGACATTTTCACTTTGTCTTGATTCAGAATCTGCAAACCTGGACAAGTAGATCAAATAATCTCTGATTATAGTTTAGTCAAAAAATATCAAAAACAAGATCAGTTTCAACCATTCTGAAAAGTCCCATCTTTGAGTACACATTACAGTGGGTCAGCATGAAATTAAATAAATGTATATCTTGGGAAACACTTGGTATATTAATCTAAAATCTCCCAGATATCTTTATTAATACCTATATTTTATGCTATAAAAATTTCAGACCAATCAGAGATGGTCCAGCAGAAGTTATTTTAAAAATCTGATGAACAGTGATTGAATGACTGTATTGAAAAGCTCATATTTACAGAGCAAACATGAGATTTCTTAAGTCATCCCGTTACTAGCTCTACATTTTCTATAATTTGCACATGAATAAGATGTGAAGTTTCAGTTTAGCTGCGTGCCCACCTGTTGAACTACTTTTAAAAAGATCTTTGCATACATCACTTTTTCGCTCCGTCTTTATTGTCCCTCTCTGTGAGTTTGGCTCCTACCTGTTCTCGATCGGCCCTCCTCTTCTCCTCCTCGGCCCTCCGTCGCTCTTCCTCCTCTTTGCGGCGTCTCTCCATCTCCTCGATGCGACGCTTCTCCTCCTGCTCGCGCCGGCGCTGCTCGCGCTCCTGCTGCCTCCTCATCTCGCGTTCGCGCCGTTGTTGCTGCAGGTGGACACAGGAGGCGAGTTAAAAGAGAAACCTGCTCAGCGTCCTACTTCGGATTTTTGTCAAGTCATATGAGACACGGCGCTCATGTTTTCCGATGAGAGTGAAACCAGCAGCTGTATGACTGTACAGTATTATTCTGATTTGACCTACATGGATGTCAGACCCCTCGGTGTGCGGCCTACATGGAACTTCTTAGAAGACTTAAACTGTACTTTCTTGTAGCTGTAAATCTTCCATCATTTACCCAAGAATCATTGTCTTTCCTGACACCACAGCTCGGCTGAGAAGCACTGGTGTAGATGACAAGACTTTGCATGAAGACACTGAAGGTTAACTTGACTTTGTGAGCACTTTGGCAGTTGCAAAGTGTCGTGAAAGAAAGTAAGTGAACAAAGAGAAAAGAGACGGCTGCAAAGACAAACCTACATTTATCTAAACAAATCCATCAGCCTCTTAAGAGAAGTTTAGGAATAATCAAGCCTGGCTGCAAGCAGAACAAAGGAGAGTCGAATGAGCTTAAATGTCAATTAAAGTGCATTTGTTTAATCAGACCTTGAAGACAAATAGTTACTGACTGACTGTGTTCACGGACAAATCAAAATAAAGCAGCTCCTGTACTGAAACAACACAATGTCTACAAAAGACAGTCAAGAGCCTCAGTTTGTTCCTGTGATTTTAACACATACTTTCAAGCCTAAAACCAACAGTTGATTCAAATAATGAGTTGAGCAACGTCTTGTTGTTTGATCAAAGAGCGTAAACTGCACATTTACAGGTTTCGAACGTTGTTTTGAGGGTCTCCAAGAACGTTTACAGGCTTCAAAAAACAATCTTTTTCACCTGTTTCCACCTTCTGTCTAAAAGGCTCCATTAAGGCCCACCAACCGAAAAACTGCTGTGCTCTGATTGGTCAGCTGGCTTAATGAAAGCACAGCAGCACTTGTTGTGTTCTTTAAATCCTGATCAGTAAGGATAAGGATGTGGTTCTAGCAAGGAAATAAAGGCAGATTGCGAAGAAACTGCTCATTATTTGTTTTATAGCGGGTACCAAACTACCGGCGAGGCAGGCGTTATGTACATATGTTACAAAATGACAGAAATAAAACAGAAAAAAACTCCTTGAACCTAATTGAAGCATCTCAGGCAGGTAAGAAGCATCATTAATGCAGGAGAGAAAAACTCGCTCTGGAGTGGAATTTGGGCCTCGTGAGTTTGAAGCTCTGACACACCAAAATAAAGGAGAAAAGCCCAAAAAGCATATCATGGGATCTTTAATGGACATCACACTGCACTGGTACTTTTATCTGACCTAAGTTTGGTACCAAAGACAGCTGCTCCTCTTGCATGAACTGGAAAGAACTGCAAACACCTCAAAAAGCATAACACAGTATTCAAATGTTTGAATCATTATTCATTGAAAAGTTAGAAACCTATTCTTGTTCCAGCTTTTCCAATGTGACAATTTCCACCTGTTCTATGTCTTATATTATAATAAACTGAATATCCTCCAAATTTGAGCTGTTGGTCAAACTAAACAGGCAATCTGAACAGGTCTGTATGGGTGAATGAACAGGAACAGGCACATTTTTTTAGGTGCAGTCCAACACTGGTTTTAAAACGTCTGCTGCAGTAGATTGAAAGCAGCCGAGAATATGAATTCATCCAGAGCGCTGTTTTCTCATTTTAAGAAACACATTCAAGGTCACCTATTGAACATAGCATGCTGTTTTTATTCAACTCCACAGGCTGTCAAGGATTTTCAAGGCTTTACTAATGTGGCCTAAATATAATTAATCTCGTTTTCGCCCTTTCCAAACTCTATTTACATGTGGTTTTTTTTGGATGGACATGGATAAACAAGTTAGAGTTTATGCATGTATTCACCTGTCTGAGCGGAGGAAATATAAATACCACAGAGAGCAGATGAGCTGAAGTGACGAGGGGGGAGGTTAACGTCAACATTTCAAGGGCTGCATTATGACTTGATCACTTAATCAGAGCAGCGGTCTAAGTCTGACGGGCAGAGCGGTTCGCTAAAACGTGTCTCTATAAGCAGACGGATGAAGAAACCGCTCTGATTTCTGGTGTTTTGTGAAAAGGTGCAGTGAAAGCTGCAGGACGTCAGCGGCGGGTTCAGTGTCGTGACGCATCGTGTTTGTACAAATTCTCTGCTCAGCATTCGGGCCTCTGAAGAGGGGTGATCTATAAAAACAGGAGAGCACATGTACAGCGGTATTTCTCTGACATGGCCTGCGTTCAGCTGCGGCTTCCACTGCGTGATTCATCTACAAGCACCGTCATGAATCAAAAACAGAGCCTTGAGCTATAACTGCTGTGGGAAAACATACGCAAAAATAAAATCCTCTCTTGCCACGGAGGCCTTACACTTGCGAGGTGTAACAAATTTACATCTGCCCCAGTGGCTGTTAGAGCATGTTTAAATTCGCTGAAAGTCGACGCACACACAATGTCACGTCTTTTGTTTCTCTTACAGTATTTAGATCTGCCTCGTTTTCTTTCCTTCCAGAGAATTTAGTTCACTCTACTCCTGTCCACATTTATATTCGTCTCTCTGCAGCTCTCTCCCTCTTTCTCCTCCATCACCACACTTTTCTCTAAAAGAGGTGAAGAGGAAACGCAGCCAGGCTCATTCAGACGCTAATAGAAAAGGACCACAGCTCAAAGAGATAAAGGATAATTACAAAAAGGGCTTTCAAAACCATTCTCTGGGGGACACCAATTAACTTTTTTTTTTCTTTCGCAGCAGCCTTAAATTGATTTTGTGTATTATACGAAATTATCAAGCAAAAATCTAACCGCTAACCCCCAAGTCAAAACTTTCTAATCTTATTACACCAACATAATGTGCCCGTATATAAACTGCACCTGACAAACGAGTTCAGTCGCCCTCAGGCTCTCACTGTTTCACCATTACGTTACACAAACAAGTTGAGACCAGAGCGGAGTTGAGCTCAAAACAAAGTCTGTCCATAAAAGGAGCACATTCTACTCTGACAGATACTTTCTACTGAGGACATAAAGACAGTGGACTGATATCCACAGTGGATGGGATACTGGATGTGAGAACAGATGTTGCTGGTGAACATTTTAAATGCTCTGAGCACCTGAGACAAAGCAGCATTCACCTCCTTTGTATTTAGGTGGAGACACAAAACTCACTAAACCAAACCTATCAATATGCCTAAAAACGGATCTGTCTTAGGGCTGGATGTTCTGCATACGCTCTACCCTAGTAACGTATTATAGCCTTAACTTTGGCATTTTGACCATCATCACTTTGCTTTTTTTTTGAACCAGGGGACGGGTGGACTAAACTGAGAACTCTATATCAAGGCAGCCACACTCTAAAACATACCCCGCTTTATCATCTATTTTATTGTAAAATAATATAATTATTTATTATATAATAATACAATTAAAAAAATTAACAGTAGGCTGTATTGGATAAGACGTGAAAAAGCAACTGAGACCATAAACTCAGTAGGAAAATGTTTACTGAGGAAACAGATCGAGGTAGAAGTGGAGTCCTTTTCTCTTAGACTTTTATGGAATCTCAGCTCTTTTTGCAATCAGAGGTGTCGCCCCCTGCTGGCCGATAATAAGAATGCAACTTTAACCTTTTGAACCTCAGTTAATCTGCGTTTTCTGCTCCTGTTGCCTCATTTCTCACTGCAGTATAAGGTCCTGCACCTCTATGGAACCAGCACAATGTCCTTAAAAGTAAAGAGAACACCAAAACATATTTTTTGCAGTATAATAAAGTTATAGTGCCATAATTCATGCATTTATAGAGCAGTGTGACTCCCATCTGCTCTGTGAAAGCACAGCCTGCAGTTCATCCCAGTGCAGCCACAAACTCACAGCTAAGACTCTAAAGGTTTCCCAGTTGCACTAAAGAGCCACAAATTTGTGTTCTTTTCAGAATCTGGTTAGCGCCAACAATTCACTTTTAGCACATTTTTCAAATGAGACAAGTAGGATAAAGTGTTCTTGATACAATAACACAATTTAAAGCTTAGATTTGGCTACTATTCACAACTGTACCGCACGTCACAGATGAGTAGTTCAAAGATTGTTGGGAAGGTGAAAATTTGATGAATCTTTCTTTTTCTTCTTCTTTCCGTTAAATAGCAGGATTTGGGTGATTTTGTTAAGACAACAAGCTTTCACGCCTCCCGGCAGGTTTTAAAGTTCAGCCACTGAGGCAGTTCTACTTTGGCTTCACTCTTCACACCCAGAGGCTACGTTCGTCTTTACATAGGCAAGAAAACATTTAGTATAAGTGCTTGCAAGGACAGATGAATGGAATGCCTAATGTTGTACAAATGTCACGTCAAGTGTCAGGTGAGGTGGATGTGTTAAACCGCCTGAGTGCTTTGCATTTAAAACTGATGAATGAACGGCTCACTGGGCCTGATGCTTTCAGGTTTGTGTTCATCTCTGTATTGTTAACGTTTTTATAAAAACTTTTGGTAATGTTCTGTACTTGCTACACAGTGCTGTCATGTTTAAATGAGTAAAACACGGACCAGTGTGTTTTGCATTCAGCACCAGTTGGAATGACTTACAAAGCCTGATGCTTCCAGGTTGTGTGAAAAACAGTCAAGAAATTGAATCCTACCCTGGAAAAATTATAAAATTCATGTTTTTGCACTTTTCTACTCAACTTTGAGAAAGGTTTTTTGTTGATGGTAAAATGTAAAAAGTAAATGTAAACCACACATATATGTGTTTACGATTTAAATAATTGCATACACATTCGTCTTTGAATTTAAGGGTATGTTTTTGCTCCTTAAAGGTACCAAAGGGCTCCAGCTGGACCTCATGAGGTACTAATTCTGTATCTTTACAATGGATACATTCTTGTACTGGCATATAAAGGTACATTTTTGCACTCCTGGTACCAAAAATGTACCTTTAGAGGTACAGATAAAGAGGTACAAAAATGCACCATGTTTAAAGGTACAGTCGGTGTACCCTGCTAGGGTACTGCTGGAGCGACAAAGTGTATGTACCATTTTAGGTCCATTTGTGGACCTTGATTTCTTAGTGTGTACAGTCTTGGATGGTGAAGCTGCAACTGCCAAAGTTGCCAAAGTTCGTTAACAACTAACCAGTGGGGGGTTTTGTTTTCATCTCCAAATCAATTGTTTTATTAAAGCCCAAGCTGACTGATCAATATTCAGCTTACAATCATGTGAAACAGACAGAATATTCTTACGTTTAAAAAAAGTGACACTAACAAATCATTTGTTCTTCTGCTGAACAAAACCTGAAATGGTTTCTGATTAATGTTTTGTCAATTAAATTAAATATTATTCCACTAATCCTGTGAGCATTGGTTTGGATACAGTTGCCATGATAAAGTCTAAGGCTGTATTTTGATCGTTTTGTGAGCTTTGATTGACACAATTGACGACAACCAGTCTGTACTGCAAACGCATAATGTATTTCATCATGTATTTCATCATGTATTTCATAATGTATTTCTCGCTGATGCATTGAATGAATGTATTTACATTTTTTCTGCATCAAACCACTTATTTCAGCCTGTCAGTCTGCTAAATGAGATCAGGTAAGAAAACTACAAAACCCAATAAAGTTCATTTTAACTTCTCATTAATGTAAAAACTTGACATTATTCGGTCTTAAAGGAGAATCTCTTCTGCTTGTTGGATGCGTGTACAAAACTTCATAAATAACTCAAGACTTTCCCTGCAATAGGATTATTTTTAGTGCTATTCAAACATTCAGTGTAATCGCTGGGAGGGATCCTGTGATGCCTAAATAATGAATAATACATATACACTTTAGTTCAGTTCAGGCTTTATTAAGATCTCTTACGAGCCATTTGGTTTCTGCAGCAGAACAGCCCGAATTCAAAACTTTAAAAAGGTTCTGTTTAATAATCTGATTACACTGGGGAGAAAAACGGACACATATCTGTCAAACAGATCAGACAAGCTGCTTTGTTGGTTTCCAATTATTTCCTCACTGTTTCTGACAATGCTGCTGAGTGTGTTTTTGTAGGATTTATAAAACAGTTTCATCAAGATCCCGTCTTCATTAAAACGATTTAGCTTTCTTACACAGTTTAGATGCTTCCGTCCCTTCTTGCACAACAACTAAATCAATCTGATATCAATCACACGTTCCACCTTCTGGCCCTTAATGTGTTTGAGCTCCAGTTCCTAAATCAATAATCATGTCTTTTGTTTTTCGATACCTTCAGCTGCAATCATCACAGCGTTTTAAAAAAAATCATCAATAACTGGGCCGTGACATGTTCTATTATTTCCCCGGAGACTCAGAATCATTGCATCATCTGCAAACTTCAAGGAAAGTCTGTTAATAGGTTTGCTTGTGCTGAAATTTGTAAATAAAATATATAATGATGGTGACAGGACGCAGGCTTGAGTGGAGTCTGGAAGCTGAGACCACTGATTCAGTTCAAAAGTCTAAAACTCAGCAGGTTGAGAGAACAGGGCTTGTTGTTTTTTTTTACTATTTTGTAGCCCGTCTAAAAGATGTTTTGTCCAACACCAAAGACAATTAACCAAGGCCAGAATAAAAGAATTAGGAGTGAAAATAGCAATTACATTTCTTAGCCAGTCTTTTTAACTGTAGTTTCATTTACTGAAACACAACAAACATTTCTGATTATCAAATGGTCAGAAATAACAGAATAAATGCATAGATTTCTATCAAATAAGTTACCGCTGATTCACTGCCTTTACTGTACACACACCGATCTTGTTTACTGCTGTGTATATTCACCCCCCAAAGGCCCATTCTGAGCCAGGAAAAACCCTGGATCAAGGCCAGAATGTGTAATTAATTCATCTGCTAATATATGGGGTTGTATGGTATTAAAAGCAGATGAGAAATCTATAAATAGCAGCATAGCATGCGTCTTACTACCTTCCAGATGCTTTACTGTAATGTTTATTAAGGTCGCTGTGGCCTCTTTGTTCTATTAGCAAACTGGATCTATGGCTCTCAGTTTAACAGGTGTCTGCTGAAGCAAAGCTACAACCTGATTTTACTTTATTTTAGTAGATTTAGCTAATATTTAGTCATTCTCACTGCCGAGAGGGAACAAGGCCACTCTTAATGACAACTTTACACCAAACTTGAATCCTCTGATACTTAAAAACTCACTATAGATCTTCAGCCTTCCAACACCTGACATGTTGTTCCACTAGAACAGGATTAACCCAATCTGTGCTTCAAATCATGATATTTGCTTATGTCACCTTATTATTTATGTCTTGTTAAAAAAATAAAGAAAGATAATAGGTTGAAATTAGATTCTGTAAAAAACAAAAACTCTGTGAAGCCAGTAGTGACTCGGCTGCAGTGACGTGATCAAAATTCAGGCACTTTTTGGCTGAACTGCCGACTGTGTTTATACAGAGCAGACAGGAGCACATTAAATATGTAAGTAGTAAAATATTAATATTAAGCAGAGTCACATTTTTTATTCATTTTGGTACCATCATTTAGTAATCATTCCAGGTTTTTGCAATTTTTGTGAAATAAGTCATCAAAGAAAATCAACTTCCAGTTTTCTCTAACTATGTCACACAGCACAGAAGACATTTCTGAGCTCTCTCTCCTTCTAGTTGTGGTTGTGTTGTTTCCATGGAGATGCAGGACTTTATATTACAGTGAAAAATTAGATGACAGTGAGTAAAAATGTAACAGAGACAAAAAAAATGCCCAGAAACTGCTTGGAGTTGTACGGGTCAAGCAAGTCTACCTAATTGCTTAAAAAAAAAAAAAAAAAAAACACAACTAAGTGAATATAAAAGCAAACATTAAAAATATCCTCTGCATTTATGTACTGTAATGTGAATACTCAGTTAGCTTGACAGACTATTACAATAATTGACCAGTAACTTTAACAACAACCTCTATTTCATTTCTCAAGTGTCTAAATATCAGTGTTTTGTTGCGTTGCCCTGCAGGATTGTGTTGCAGTAACACCACCACACCCCCTGATCCCAGCAGTTAAGTGGGAGAATAAAAACTTATCATAACCTATAAAAAGCTTGACAGGTAATTTATGAGGCCTTTATGTTGGCTCACCTCCTCCAGCCGCCTCCTCTGCTCCTTCTGCTGCTCGATTCGTTTCTGCCTCTCGGCCAGTAGTTGGCGCTTGTACTCCTCCTGCTCGCGGAGCTGCTGCTCCTGCAGGAGCTGCTGGCGGCGCAGAGCCTCCGAACGCTCCTTGTTCTCCTGCTGCAGCCGGATGAAGTCGCGGCGCAGAGTCGACTCGCCCGGCACGTTGACTATGGAGCTGTACGGAGGAAACAGTGAGAGGTCAGAGCTGGTGTGTCGGCCTGGAGAAACTCAAATGGTTCAATCAGACTCATGAAGGTCTAGCACCAAAACTGTCATGCCAATAAATGTATTTTGTAAAACTTAGACAGTGTTCAGGAGTCTGATTGAATCTTTTCATACACTCGTCCCTCTCCTACACACCTGCCTCATGTATTAGATGTGCAGAGTTTCTTTGGTTTCAGTCTGGAGACACCAACACACAAGTTGTTTGAAGAAGAAATCATGATCTGAGTTCAGGACACAAATTCAATCATTTGACTTCCCCGTTTGAGGAGAGAGAGTTTGTTGTGGTTTTACTGTCAGTTTGGTTAAAAGACCGAGACATTAAAACAGAGAGAAAAACATACAAGCAGGTATATCCATATAGCACTTCTGTATTTTCAGATTTCCATTCTTTCCTTGTTTTCTCTCTTTGTCTAAATTCTTTCATGTATGCTTCATTTTATTACCAGCCACACTTGTTTCCACCTCATGACTCTGACTATGTGTGTGTCATTGGTGCGTAATGTGATTCAGGAGACACCTGTAGCAGGAACTGACACGACGGTGGTTTTGAGTACTTTGGCAGGTGTTGTTAAATGTTTGTCTGTAGACAGATTTTGTCAACACAATAACGTCACAACTGTGTGAGACACACTCGTAAAACTTTACAGGTGCGTAGCTGAGATCAAAATGCAGACTGAGTTTGAAGACGGGCGTGGTCCGACCCATGAGCACTAATGTAATAATGTAATAATTACTCAGTAAACACGAGGGAGAAAGTCAACATGTTGACAAGCTTGACGACTTTGTGGTTTTTGCTCTGCTCTCACAGACATGACTAAAACATAGTAGATATGATTAAAAATTTAAAAAATAATAGTGTTAAATATAGGAATAGTGCAAAAATATATTTACAGCGAATAAAACAACTGAAATGCATCTTTACAGGAATAAAATAAGATGATGTGTGCTGCAGCTTAAATGTAATATAGCACAAGACTTGTAAAGGTAGAAGTTATTGTTGCACATGATTGTGTTCATATTTCACTTTGTCCATCAAAAGATGATTAGTTTCCTGTACTGGGAGAAGCAACCACATAGTTGAGCCTATTTATCATGATATTTGACAAGATGTGTGCAAACTGATTAGTAAACACAGAGAGCAAGGGGCTAGCGGTAAAAGTTCTGCCATGAAAACTGCAATACTGTCTTTTCATAGTTACCTTGGTTCTCCTTCTTGTTCAGATGCTTCTTCCTCCTCTTCTTCACTGCCACTGTATTCATACTCCGTCTCATCTGTGGACAGTAAAGAAGAATAATTTAACAGCTGCTATTAAATCACCGAACTCTTAATGTAACTGTTGGGTTCGACTGTTTCTTTTTATTTGATGACGCTGCGTGCTAGTTTTAGTTTCGCAGCAGTGACAAAAGCACACATCTCCCTCCCGGACTCACCCTTCTCGCCCCTCTTCTTCTTGGTTCGGTCGATGTGGTCTTTGAGCTGGATGCGGACCTGCCTCTCGTTGGGCTGGTCCCGGATGAAGGGGTGTTTGAGCAGCTGCTCGGTGGGAGGACGCTGGGTGTAGTTCTTCACCAGGCAGCCCTCGATGAAGCTGAAGAACTTCTTCGACCTGTTGGCGCAGTTACATGTGAGCTACTCTACTTTTTTGATATTACAAGAGATATTTTTGGAAAAAAGGGGACAAAGGTGAAAAATGTTCCCACCATTTTTTGGACTTGAGTCGAGGAGGAGGGTTTCTAGGAATGAGGAAGAGGGCTCTCATTGGGTGCATGTCACACAGAGCTGTAGGAAGCAAACAAAAAGACAGATAAGTTAAAATCATACATTATAGACAGATGTTTTAGTGCCTTTGTGATTCTCTCAGAATAGGAATAAAAAGATTAAGTCAGTCGTGACACTGGAATGATGTGTTCAAGTTAACATGTACTTTTGTTACTTCGACTGATAGCATCCGTGTTACAACATTTATTTGCATTTCTTAAACGTTTCCATGTATCTGTCATCACCACGAACTCATAAGGTTTAACTTTATTGGCAGAAGTTGTAGAAAATGGCATCTTTTTCTTGTTTTGAGCTGTAAAACTCTAGATGTCACTCAAAATTGGAGCAACTCAGTGGCAAAAATAAGCCGTGCAGAGCAGAGGCTGAAAGAAAGCAGCAATACTACGATTCTACAATAACTACACCAGTAAATGTACTGTTTAATGTTTTGTGAATGCCAAACAAGCACAATGTGTACTTACGGGGAGCTCCCTCAGCCATCTCTATGGCCGTGATTCCACAGGACCACAGGTCACTCTGAGGGACAGAACATTAGATTAGTTAGGGTTTATAAATGTCTATTCCAACCAAGGAGGAGTTCGAGCAGTGGTTCTCAAACACCACTTGATCCCAGATTTATCCTGCAGCATGTAACCTGGATCCAGGTTCTGTTCTTACTCTGTAGTCGTAGGTGGCATCAGGGTTTTCATCACAGGCGATGACCTCTGGAGCCATCCAATATGGCGTCCCGATGAAGGTGTTCCTCCGACCCACCGTCCGGTCCAGCTGAGCGCTCACACCGAAGTCCACTGAGGAAAACACGAGCAAAATCCATTATTATTGGTTCGCAACAGCAGCTAGTCATGTGTTTAAGCATTTGGCCAATCATGCAAAATCAATTTACAAACATTGTATAGGAGAACCTTAAGGGAACCATTTTATATGGCTCATGTTTAGCAGTTACATGTTGCACTATTTGAAACTCTGGAAATGCAAAGCAGGGATGCTGCTCTCTGGATTATTTTGTTCACAAGCTGTTTTGAAGAATGGCACTTAGACCAAAACATGCTTGAAGGAACACATGCTTTCTAAGGGAAATATTTTTATAAAGTTTGATCAATTTGACCTTTTTATGTTGATATCTGTAAGCTATGTTTACATTTTCAACATTTAAAATGCTTTGTTAACCATCCCTGTGTTTTTTTATTGTAATAAATTAGATATTTTTGTGTGTTATTGGGCCCAATATGTTAATATAGTAGTTTATGGTTAAAAAAATAATAATTCATATAGGTGATGTGCTGAAAAAACAGATACCAAACATGGGCATGGTAAACATGTCTTTATGTGGTATAGAACTAAAAAATGGCCAAAACAGGGCAAGACCTCGAAGGGTTGCAAATGAGATCACAGAAGACAGTTCAGATCCTGTTCGAAAGCAGACAAAGATTGTAAGAGGAGTGATTTAATTCATGCATTTCAGCACTAAAGCTAAATAAGAGTCACTTGCTCTATGATCCGTGTTAATTAAAACTTGTACACATTTTCTGTCCCTCTAACTTGAACACACTCGGGTCGGTTTTGACTCCTGACTCAGAGTGTTAAAGGTCAAGATGCTGTTCTGGTCTAAGTCTCTGTTTCGCCTCCTCTTAGCTGAATCCTGGAGTGTTTTTCTGTCGCCACAGTGGAGACATGTGGTTCATACTGCGTGTCACAGGACAGCAATAAGCAAGGTCACAAAGAGGACTTTGGTTACAAACAGTAATCTAATTGTAGATAATTAAAGAAATGATAAACAGATTAATCAGGGGAAGATTCAAACACAGGAGCTTTTTTTCATTTTTTTGCAAGTTAAAATATTGACCATGACATCCACAACCGGGCAGCAAGAAAACTTGCCCGTCTATAACTGGGTAAACTGTATCAAAGTCCTGTTTTCTTGTGTCTGCAAATGACTGTTCAAACTTTTTGTGCAGCTCTGCAACTGTGCACTCATGTGAAACATTAGAATACAACACTGGTAATGCAAAAGCTCCAGTTGGCAAACCGGCAGAGTGCTGAGTCAAATCTGGTGCTGCAGTCGTCCAAACCTCACTGCAGACTCCCTGTTTACAGCCTCGGTCTGAAGCCGCACTTTAAAGCAAAATAAAACCAACTCTTACCCAGTTTGACCTCAGCGTTTTCAGTCAGCAGCACGTTTTGTCCCTTGATGTCACGGTGGATGACGTGATGAGCGTGCAAGTGAGCTAATCCCTGCAGAGACAAAGGAAAAGTCAGAACAGTCGATTATATGTTTGCTGCTTCACAGAACTGCTTTGGAAAAATGGAATAACAAACTGCATCAGATTTCAGAATTACAAATTTGGCAACAGGATGGAAGTGTTTTTGGTACGGGATGTGCCATAATTTAACATCCATCCATTATCTATACACCGCTTAATCCTCACTAGGGTCGTGGGGG